>NW_011628115.1:0-9387 GCF_000512975.1 Sesamum indicum | reverse complement strand
GCCTGTTTGAACTAACAAGCAATTGCGCCATCTCAAGAAACCCTTTAGCCAACTGGACATTGTGTGATAAGTCTCCCTTGTTCCTCCTCTGCTCTCTAAACACCGGTTTTAGTGCTTTTAGTTTCCTTGTAACCGCATACATAGGTGCTCCTATGATGTGATGCTGCCAGACCTGCTGCACACTGGGCATAAACTCTGGTGATAAGGCGAGGTAATTATCAAATCGAAACATACCTCCTAGTTGTTGTTGTCTATTCCCGCATAACACCATTGGCGAGTGGTCTGAAGTGCGTGGTGTGAGACAAGAATAATATGATGTCGGGAACCGATCCATCCATCTATCATTGATCAGCATGCGATCCAGTCTTTTCCAAAGGTTTCGTGGCCCGGCACTGCAATTGTGCCATGTGTACCATTCGCCCTGCATGGGTAATGGTAATAATCCTGTATTCTGGATGCAAGTATTAAAATCTTCCATGGCCATTCGAATATCTCCTGATACACCACAGATTTCACTAAGGTCGCGCACTGTATTGAAATCCCCTCCAACAAGCCATGGGATATTAGTACACTGCATAGCAATAGTCTCCATGGAACCCCATAAGGCCCTCCTCTCTACCAACTCATTTGCCCCATAAATAACAGTAATAGCAATGATGAATTGCATTGCACGGATATTAACATGACAGTGAATAAACTGTGTGCCACATTCCACCACATCAACATCAATAAAATTTTCATCCCATGCTATCCAAATTCGATTACCGGACGATCCATAATCCACAAACCATTGCCATTGAGGTAGTAAGAAAGCTTGAATATGAGATACGTTATTGATACGAACACGAGTTTCAAGGAGACCGAGGAATTGTAACCTGAACTCAGCAACGATGTCTTTGATTGCTACCTGATGATCTCTTTTGTTCAGGCCACGTACATTCCATATTGCTGCATTCGACATGGATCACTAGGCATGGGGCTGCTATGCTTAGGACCCTGAGACGACTCATTTGTATCATCTAATAGGTGAAGTGCATCAAAAGTATTATATATAACAAGCGCCTTACCCCTTTCCTCACGACTTGGGCTGGCTGCATCTCTAGGGAACTCACGTCCCTCTCTCTGCTTTTCTACCACTGGAGCTGATGGTGGTCTGTTCATGTTTCGATCAGGCATATACTCCGTTCAGGCATTGTTGATTCTTGCAGCGTCCCCACTTTGGGTACATATACAGCGATCGGTGGATTAACTGGTTTTGGTTTGTTGAGAACACACTCTTTGGCCGAGTGTCCCAATGTCGTATAACTTTTGCACTTCGGGGGTATCCATTCGTACTCAACATCTACTTTACAAGGTGATTCTCCTCCGTCCTCATCCGGTATCATAATTATAATGTGCTTCGGTAAGTTTGAGGTCATATCCAACATTACACATACACGAGCGAAGTCCAGTGTCGTGCATGCTCTCGTAATTGCATCCGAGTAAAGTGCTTTACCCACTCCACTGGCTACCGTACTAAGGCCTTCCTCTGTCCATAACTCGACTGGAAGGTGGCGTAGTTTGATCCACACAGGAACCTGTGTATGCTGTAGTTTCCTTAGTACCATCCCTGGTTTCCATTTTTGAAGAATTATAGGCTGCCCCTGGAATGGGCACGGTCCTCCTTCGATAACCTCTTCCATGGCAGCGATTGACTTGAATTGTAAGAAAAAGAAACCATTATTTGTACCAGTGACCTCCTTCAAGTCCGGCCATATCGATAGTGCAAATTCCTTCAGATGGTAAAAGTACGGTCTCTTTCCAAGGAAATATTCCACCGCGGTAGCCCTCCATCTTTTTTTTTTTTTCGGTAAAAGTAAGTTTCATTGAGTATAAATGGTACAGTACAACAATATGGTTTCTAATGGTTTATCCCTCGACAGGCCAAGGGATTCGCCATAATCTAAATAAAGCTTACGTGTACTGACTGATCTAGAGAGGGAGATGCTATGGATTCGCTGTCTAATGTCCTCAATGATCAGTAATGCTATGGTAGTAGGCGTCCTCTCGGTGTGATCGAATCGTCTCATGTTTCTTTCCTTCCAAATGTGGTATACACATGCTGCAAGTAGTGCTCTATAAGACATGTTGATTATGTGTTTACCCCTCCATCTCTGTGAAGCCCATGTAATATCATCTTTCCACTCTCTATTGGGCCATAAGAATCGTATTGTTCTTCGAATTTCCGTGAGACATCTTCGACTAAATCTGCATTGGAAGAATAAATGTGCATGTGTCTCTATCAGTCCTTCATTGCATAGGACACATGGTCCAAGGTGAGCAAGCCATGGTTTGTCTGTCGTAGCCAACTTGCCTTGGATGGCAAGCCATAGAATAAATTTGTGACGTGGGATTTTGAGTGATCCCGAAAGTAGTGAAGACCAGCCTACTTTTGGTCCTGGTGGGTCAAATAGTTCATAAATAGCCTGTGTTGTTGGTCGATCATTCTCAAATCTCCAAATTATACGATCTTCCCCTCCAAAAATAGTGGGTAGAGCATGTGTGATCTCCAAACACTCAATATCCGTGATAAGGGGCCACTGCCATACTCCTTCATGAATCACCGTGCTTAGTCTGGATGACTCATCTAATCCAAGAAGCCTCGATCCTCGTGGGAAGGTGTCACAAAGTGGGCCAAGATGGTGCCATGGATCCTGCCACAAGAAGAAATTTCTCCCATCTCCAATACGGTAGTCTACCATGGTTCGGAGAAACATCCGTAATCGAAGTATTTTCCTCCATCCCCATGAGCCGCCATGGTCCGTAATCGTCCAAATAGAAGTGTGTTGTAGGCGTCCCTGGTACAGCCATTCAACCCAAATCGATGTCCTGTCGCATCTAATGACATCACATAGTTTTTTTGTCATCAATGCATGGTTCAAGGTATTAATATCCTTGAATTCAAGTCCTCCCTCCTCCTTAGGTCGGCATATATCTTTCCAAGCAACCTTGGCATAGCCACTATTCGTCGTTCCCTTCCACAAGAAAGTTCGCAACCTTTTCTCAATTTCATTAATGACTTTCTTAGGTAATATAAATGCCGATATAAAGACTCAGTGATATAAGTACAGATTTAATAATTTGTACTCTACCAGCATAAGATATAGTGGTACCTTCCCATCCAGCAATCCGTTTGTCAATCTTCAGTAATAGTGGACGGCAATCTGCAATAGTTAGTCGAGACGATATAATAACCCCAGATACCTCATTGGAAGAACCCCTTCTTGAAATCCGAGTAGTGCCAACATCTCCTCACTCAGTGCTTGCGCTGAGCGGGATATAATCAAGTGGCTTTTCTGTACGTTCAGTCTAAGACCCGACCATTCAGCAAAACGATCCAGCCCTCCATCTTTTAGACCCATTGCGTATAATATCCAATGTTGGTCTCACAATTATCTCTCCTTTTTGCACCGTTGGAGCCACATAGGATAGGGTCTTGCGAGTTGAGTTGTGGAATGCATGAGCTATTTTGTCAAAGTGGCTTTTCTGTACGTTCAGTCTAAGACCCGACCATTCAGCAAAACGATCCAGCCCTCCATCTTTTAGACCCATTGCGTATAATATCCAATGTTGGTCTCACAATTATCTCTCCTTTTTGCACCGTTGGAGCCACATAGGATAGGGTCTTGCGAGTTGAGTTGTGGAATGCATGAGCTATTTTGTCATCAATTATCGTGTCCAAATGCCGGTCCAATAGCTGCTTCAGCGGCTGCAATAGCTATAACAAAAATTGAGAAAATGTCTCCTCTTAATTGACGATTATCAAAAATATCAGAAAATGTTACAAAATTGATATTAACTGAATTTAATATAAGTTCAAGACACATAAGGGCTCTAACCATATTTCGACTTGTGATCAATCCATAGATACCAATAGAAAATAAATAGGCACTCAAAACAAGTATATGTTCGAGCATCATTAACCAACTCCTTATCAATCTTGATTCATATTCTTTTTTTGGGTAAATGTAAGTTCCATTAAAAAAAAGAGGTATAAAGTACAACAATCAAATGGTGGCTCCCCCAGTAAACCAAGGGATACGCCAAAGTCTATAGAGTGCACATGTACTAATAGAACTGGAAAGATTAATACTAATTATCCTCTGTCTAACGTCTTCTATGATGCAAATAGCTAATACAGTTTCCGGCCGATGGGTGTGCTCAAATCGTCTCAAATTCCTCTCTCGCCATATATGGTATATGCAGGCACCAAGTAATGCTCGATAAGCAACATTGACAATATGCTTCCCCCTCCACTTCTTCGATGCCCATTCCACGTCTCTTGTCCACTCACGATTGGGCCAAGCAAATCGAATATGTTGTCGTATAGCTGCAAGGCATCCTCTGCTAAATCAACATCGGAAGAACATGTGAGTGTGTGTCTCCACTGTACCCTCATCACAGAGAATACATCCCCCTAGATGAGTCATCCATGGTTTATCAGTTGTCGGTAGCTTCTCCTGAATTGCTAACCAAAGAATGAAGTTATGACGGGGAATCTTCAAAGGACCCAAAAGTAGTGAAGACCATCCTACTTTTGGTCCAGGTGGATAGAAAAGTCTGTATAGGGACTTCTTTGCTATTAAGGAACGGTTAAGGATGCTGATATCCTTAATTCCTTGGCCTCCTTCTTTAATTGGTTTACACACATCCTTCCACGCTACCTTGGCGTATCCCGACGTAGAAGTGCCTTTCCAAAGAAAAGTTCTGAGACGTTTCTCAATTTGTTTAATAATAGCCTTTGGTAAGATGAATGCAGACGCCCAATAAATGCTCATTGCTGAAAGTACAGATTTAATGATTTGTATACGTCCAGCATACGATAATGAAATTCCTTCCCAGCCATTAATTTGAGCATCAATTTTCAATAAAAGTGGCTGACAATCGGAAATAGACAATCTAGATGACAGTAGAGGGAGGCCCAAGTACCTCATTGGTAGTTGGCCTCCTGGAAGCCCATAATTGTTAAAATCTGATCCTTCCAACCTTGTGCTGATCGAGAGATAATGACATGACTTTTTTGTACATTCAGCCAAAGTCCCGACCATTCTGCAAATCGGTCCAACCCCCTCTTGAGGATCTTGAGTGAATTCAAGTCAGCTCTACAGAAAAGCAGGAGATCGTCTGCGAATCCCAACTGGAAGACTTTGGCCGGCTCACATTTCCAGTGATAAGAGAATTGCAAATCCTGCTCAATAAGTTTCAATAATCCCAAATGCAAGACTTCAATAATCCGCCGTCGTTACACACTCCTCAATCCACCTGGTGAACGTTTGGGGGAATCCAAATAATTGCAAGACCGCAAGTAGGAAATCCCACTCTACAGTATCATATGCCTTCCTGATATCGACTTTCAGGGTGCAACGAGGTGGGAGCCTCACCTGGTTGTATCCCGTGAGCAGTTCCTGTGGCAACAAAATATCGTCCCCAATGCTACGCCCTGGGATAAACGCTCCCTAACAGGGACTAATTATCTTGTCCAGAACCACCCTCAACCGTTGGACAAGTAATTTCGCAATAATTTTGTATAACACATTACAGCATGAAATTGGCCTAAAATCACCAACAGTCATAGGAGTGTGTACCTTTGGGATTAGTGCCAAAAGTGTGGAATTGACTTGTTTGAGTAGTTTATTGGTACTAAAGAATTCCAGTACCGCCTTTGTAACTTCCTGTCCCACCACTGGCCAGGCTGCTTTAAAGAATCCTGATGAATATCCATCAGGTCCCGGGGCCTTGTCCTCCTCCTCATTAGAAAGAATATGTCTTGCCCACGGTCTGAGAAAACCAATATCTAACGTTATCTGATGTCTGTTACCGCCCAAGAGATTTTGATAGTAACAGACAAATTCATTGATAATCTCTTCTGGTTCAGTGTGGATGGTCCCGTTGTCATCATTTATCTGCAGTATCCTCCTTGCCACCCTTCTCTGGGCAATTTTACGAAAGAAAATTCGAGAGCATTGGTCACCCCCCTTCATCCACTGCATCTTGGCTCGCTGTTGCAGCATGATTTGTTCCAGTTTTGCCGCTTTTGCATAAAACCAGGCAGCAACAGTGTTCTAATTGTAGAAAGGCCTCATTCAGAACTGTTGTGCCTCATCTAGAAAGCTTTAGCTAATTGAACATTTAGGGTCAAATCCCCCTTCTTCCTCCTTTGCTCTCTGAAGACCGGCTTTAATGCTTAAGTTTACGTATTACCGCAAACATAGGCACCCCAACTATTGTATTCTGCCAGATATTCTGCACACTGGGGATAAATTCAGGTGAGTGTGTTAGGTAGTTGTCAAATCGAAACATACCTCCTGTTTGACCTTGCCTATCCCCATGCAGTACAAGCGACGAGTGGTCAGAAGTCCGCGGTATAAGGCAATCAATGATAACATGAGGAAGGGAACCTCGCAAGCCATCTATCATTAATAAGAATTCGATCCAATCTCTTCCATAGACTCCGCGAGTCCGTGCTGCAGTTGTGCCAAGTATACCATTCCCCCTGCATAGGCAAAGGTATTAACCCGGCCTCCTGAATACCAACGTTGAATTCTTCCATGGCCATCCTTATATCCCCAGAAGCTCCACACACCTCATTCATTTCTCGGACTGCGTTGAAGTCCCCCCCACCAGCCAGGGCTCATCCGAGTGCTCTCGAGCTAATATTTCCAAGGTATTCCATAAACTTCTACGATCAATCATCTCAGAGGCACCATAAACAATAGTGATTATGAGGGTTTCACTATCTGCCCTATGAGTGACACGACAGTGCATAAATTGATTCCACAAATCAAGAATATGAATGTCCACAACATTATCATCCCACGCTACCCAAATACGGTTACCCACAGTTGCATAATCAACAAACCATTTCCATTATCATCCCACGCTACCCAAATACGGTTACCCACAGTTGCATAATCAACAAACCATTTCCAATGAGGAATCAAAAAAGACTGAATATGCATGACGTTGTTAATACGAACACGAGTTTCTGAGATGCCTATAAAATCTAACCTGTATTCCGAGATAAGGTCCTTTAATGCGAGCTGATGGTCTCTCTTATTCATCCCCCGGACATTCCACACCGCGAGATTCAACATGGATCACTACTAGAGGGGCTGCATGTGTTAGGACCCCTAGTATTCTTTTCTGTGTCGTCCAGTGAGTTCAGAGCATCAAAAGGATTAAAAATAACCACTTCCTTACCCTTCTCTTTCTGCGATGTGGTGTAGCGTTTATTCTGTTTTGTACCTTCATCTCCTCTCACTTTATCCTCCACCACAACCACGGTCTTGTGTTTCTTTTCTCTCTCCTCGGCGACTGGTGGAGGGGGGACATTTGCTTTTGGTATATACACTTTCACCGGAGGCTTTGTCTGTTTCTGAGGGTTGATCAACGAACACTCCTTCACCGAGTGACCCAACGTCATGCATCCTGTGCATTTAGGGGGAAGCCATTCATATTCAATATCAACCTTGCATGGGGTTTCCCCACCATCTTCATCTGGCGTCATTATGATAATATGTTTTTCTAATTTCTGAGTAACATCAATCATCACGCATACAAGAGCGAAGTCCAGTCTCGTGCATGCCGTAGTTATCGCATCAGGGTATAGTGGCTTACCCACACCGCTAGCCACAGTACTCAATCCTTCCGTCGTCCAGAATTCCAATGGAAGGTGTCGCAGTTTTATCCAGACAGGCACTTGTGTATACTTCAACTTTCTCATAGCCATATCCGGTTCCCACTTTTGCAACACAATTGGTTGTCCCTGAAACAGCCATGGCCCCCCTTCTATGACCTCCTCCATATCGATTTCCGTTTTAAATCGGAAGAAAAAGAAGCCATTAGCAGTAGCTGTGACCTCTCGTAGCGCCGGCCAAATCGAATGGGCAAACTCCTTTAAGTGGTGATAGTACGGCCGCTTACCCATAAAGTATCCACCTGCCGTAGATTTCCATCGTTTGGCTCCGTCACGCACAGTATCAAGTGACAGACGAACTACAACCTCCCCATTTTGCTTCGTTGGGGGACGAATTGTTGAATGCGTCAGCAATTTTGTCATTGACAATCCCATTAGAACCAGTGTGAAGCGGAATGTTCCCAATAAAAAAGGGAACTGGTGTCAATTTTTTCCCCAGGTTGCTGTTTTTTTCTCCCATAAAAGTGGTGATGTCAGCCCTAGAATGGATGACATCAGCCCTAGCATCGTGGATGACATCAGCCCTAGCGTCAGGGATGACATCAGCCCTAGCATCATGGATGACCTCAGCCCTAGCATCATGGATGTCATCAGCCCTAGCATCATGGATGACATAAGCCCTTGATGCATCATGGATGACATCAGCCCTACTAGGGCTGATGTCAGCCGCCCTCTCATTTTCCACCTCACCATCCTTGCCACCCACTTCCGCCGCCACATCAGCTCCAGGAGAATCCACCTTGGCGTCCACGTCAGATTTCCGGCACACGTCATCGCTCGCCGGAGAAGATTCCGTCCACTCACCAAATCGCCGGAAAAACGCGCCTGGGGGTCTCGCAGCTGCGGACTCGTTCCCTGCAACTTTTCGACCACCAAGGTTGGCCGGACGACAGGAAAGATCTCCATTTCCGCCAGTCGCCGTCGTTGGAGCTCGCACAGTCATGGTCGCGGGGAGCTGAAGCGTCGCCGGTGCTACCAGTATTTCTGCCCGTTGTTTGCGCTGGATCTGGTGGGATAAGGCGTCGCAACGCCTTGCGCAGACCACCGGTGACAGGTCGTTCACGGCCGCGCTCCATCGTCGTCATTTGCCGCGGCTTGGTGTTGTCTCCAAATCACTTTTGCCATCGGATTTTGAGCTCGTTCAGCGCATCCATGGATGCCTCATCTCCGTGGTCAATGACGCGGAAGGCAAGATTCAAAAACTCGTCCAGATTGAACGAAGAAGAAGACGGTCCGCCATTGACGTTTTTCAAGCTCGCGTCGCCTCCAACGGTCGGATCTGAAATCGCGGTTTCGGCTCCCAAACTCCCACCTTTCTCCGTCGTCTGTCCATCTACGCCCAAAGGAACCCTTGGGCTACCCTCAGCCGGCGCAAAAACGGCCGTTTCAGCCGGCGGCGGAAGACCCGACCAATCGTCTTCTACACGCACGGCTTGGTTTCCAAACCTTCGTCCATGGTTGTTCTTCTTCCGACAGCCGGCCACTGTTCCGTCACCTTCACTATCCACCGGAGCTTCACCGGCGGTCTCCCCGTAGCCGGCCGGAAGTGAGGAAGATGAAGCATTTGAAAGTGAAAAATTATTTTTTTTTCTTTTTTCGGTAAATGTAAATTTCATTAATAAAGAGTAATGGTACAGTACAACATGGTACAA
>NW_011628114.1:110287-122553 GCF_000512975.1 Sesamum indicum | reverse complement strand
GAAATTCAAACCAAGTAAAAGGGGGATCTACAAGAAGATTTTACCTTTGAGTTTGTTAAATACATTCTTGAGTATTGTGATAATTTGTTAGTATTGTGATTTTCAAACACAACAAAATCAACATCCAGTATCATCTTGAGTTTAAAGTTCTCGCTATATAAGTACAGAGCTATTAGATCTTGACTAAAATGGTATTTGCGTTAATATAAATTTCTTATAAAATAAATTATAATTATAGAGGGTGTATTACAATAAGTGGTATTATATCATTAGAGGTGTGAGACAACATTTGTGAACACGAAATTTTGCATTACACCCCTTACTTACCACAGGGGTCTAAGAGTAATTAATCCTCTTTAACTGTTAATTACTCATTTTTGTTTTTAGTTCTATGAAAGTAGTTCTTGGGGTTAATCTATAAATTTTTTATTAAATTTATATGAATTCCAAATTTATATTATATATATATTTTATCAAAGAAAAATGAAATTATCACTTCATGAAAATGAGAATTAGCATACCTGATGTTTCGAATATCAAGAGTAAGATCAGTTGAGCACTACCCACAAAGACAACAACATCACAGACCACAAAGAACCCATTACAGAAAGGGCAACTGAGCATCGACATAATTCTGTAACAACCAAAGACCACACTTTTAATGGAGATTGAATCAGGTCTTCCATAACTCTATTGTTCCTAGATCAACATGACAGGCATTGAGTTTTCAACATAGAATTGCACGGAAGAAGGCCAAGTTCATTAGCAGAGTATTCACTTGCCTTCTCAAATTATTAAGCAAATCAAAATTTTAGTGATAGTAACATGTGTACTATGATTTGTGAATGAAATTTTAGGAAAGTTTGAAGATGCATGGGAATAAGTACTCACCAGAGTTTAGTAAATAACTTGGTATATGATGAACTTTGGAATGTCGTTCATTGATCGGTGGTTTTGTTGGCCTTCATGAAAATAAAATTAAGAAAAAGAAGTTTTGGTTAGGAAATTAGTGCAAGTAAATTTGTTTCTTGGAACACAAATAATTAGAACTCTTTTTTATTGGTAGATAGATCCTTAAGAACAAATATATACATCTAAATCAAATAGATAATAGTTTAAGAAACACAATATTTATGATATCCAACTTTGATATTGTATAAATATTTTATAACTTCACGAATACTTTTTGAAAATAAATAAAAATTCTCCCTAAATTTTTTTTATCATGAATGATGGATTATATAATGCAGTATGGCTGAGAGAAGATCATAATGACTATAACTTTATGTTGAGATATAACCAGTTGCATGATGAAAGCAAACGGTTGGCTATTCTTATTATCAACTACAATAGGATCGAAAACGAAACAAATCTAACATAAAAGTATTTTCGTACTTTTTATAACCATATATATGTCGTTGTGTCTACTTGACAGAGAGACACATGTACTTAAATTAACATTGGTACTTTTTGTATAACTAAGAGACTCCCACAGTTATATTAACTAATGTATATTCTACATCTACTTAATTAAGATACACGCAGTTAAGAGATATGTGCAGTTTTATTAACTAACATATCTTCTTTATTTACTTAACTAAGGAACGCGAAGTTGTATTAACAAACATATCTTTTATTTATATTGCATGTGTAATTATATTAATTAAGGTATTTGTTGCATCTACTTAACTAAGAATTTGTGTGGTATATTAACTAATGTACCTTTTTTATATCTACTTAACTAAGAGACACATTTATACCAACTAATGTACCTTTTGAGTTTTGGTCGTTCCCATGCATTCTCTAATCTCAATAATCCATGTGCCCTTTGGTCGCTTTTTCATTGACAATGGATACTTATTTTCTATCTAGCGATAGACTTCTTCCATAACCGGGAACATCACGGTTTTCCCAAGTTGGATTTCTTTGGCTTCCATCTTTCTTCTATTCAAACTTCCATATGATAATAAAACATAGTATCTTGTCTACCCACTTCCAATCTTTGATACAAGAAAAGAAGAATATACATAAGAGGGTCATCCTAATTTTTCATACATCTCAAGTTTGATTGTCTTGTGTATTTTCTTTTTTTTTTGTAGCAAAAATTTTAGAACATGAAATCTTTTGCTTTTCCACATTCAAATTAAATGTGCAATATAAGTGAAAGGTCCTATTTTCTTATTATAATTGCTTCTTTCAAGATTTTCTTATAATGGATATAAACAAAGTATGACTTCATAAAACAGAAATTAAAACAACTTCTAACATCTCCAAAATATATTCTGACTGTTGGTCGTATCTTCAATGTCAAAGTAAAATTGTTCTACATTCCACAATCCTGGACAATTTTACTTATTAGGTGATAAGTGGACCAATAAACATCAAATAAAAGGGTGAGAATTATTGATTTTAATCCATGTGTCTAAGATTATTTTCTATATGCATAGTATACGAGAGGTTATATACAACGGGAAAAATATTCATTTAGTTCATTAAGGTTGTCTGTCGTTAATTCTGATCCATTAAGTTTTCACAGTTTAAATTTAATTCAATAATTTTGAAAATTGCTTAAATTAAGTCCACAAACGGAATTTTAGATAATTTTGCTCCTGCACAACTTTAAAAGAGCATTTTTAGTGCATATTTACTCGATTTACATCTTATCACCCATTCTCTCGAAAAACAGTATCAGAGCCTAAATGTATTGAAAAAAAAATTGTTTATATTGCATTAAGAAATTTTTACCCACTAACAGAGGAGACTCTTTAAGAGAATGGAACCAAATAAAAATTTCAATTACAGTGACAATTGGGAATATTTACAGATTTTGGAAATACAAAGAAAGGAATTTCTTATGGAAATTCTTAGAAAATATGACAGCAGTCCACATAGGATTGAAACGAGTCTTCTCATGTCAGAAGAACAAGAATGGAAGAGGAATTTCCAAATCCTCCAGATAGTTCTAGGGAATGCAATAAGGCGCTTACACTCTACTGAAGTTCATGGTATAATACTGTTTTAAAGGTTTTATTTTTTAGGACTTTGTCTATTTTTTTTGCTTGTAAAGATAATGGTTGAAGTCATTTTTGTCTATTAATGGCTAGATTTGGTATGAAATTTTGGTTGATTTTTGTAATATTTGTTCTAGAGTGAAAACGGTTCCTCATATTTGCATTTGTACATGAAGTACGTAGCTTTGCAACCTACCTACAAAATCAATGTATTGTGCTCGTTTATGTAATTTTTTCAAGCCAAGTAAGCTAGCAAATAATAGAATGAAGAAAAAAATAAAAGATTGTTTTCATGCTGCCGCACAATGTAAACACCTCTTCTAGAGGGTTGCCATTTTTTGGAGCAATTTTTACCTTAAAAGGCCAAAAAAGTCTATTTCACATGTAACAATGGAAGTAAATGGATAGTCCATTCTTTAATTTAAACTTCATGGTAAATGGAGTTTGGGACTAAGTTGGAAACTTTTCTTTACAAAATGGGATCAAAGAGGAAATCACGTAAAGCATGGGTATGAAAAGTAAAAGGTCCCTTCATTATGGGACCAAAATGATAAATTTATCCTTAAAAACATTATGTAAGTTTTTAATTTTATCCCCCATTTAATATTTTTATGTTATAATTTTACACTTATAAGAAAAAAATATAATGATGTTAATCTAACTCTACATATATATATATATATACATATTTTATTTGTTGCATTATAAGTACAAAAAATATATATGTTAAACGAGGGCAAAATTAATATTTTATGTACTTCCTTTGAATAAATCAGTATTTTTTGTTTAAATTCTAAAGGAAAGGGATAGGTGTAAATAAAGAATTTTCGCAGGGGTGTACTTGCAATTTCAGAACTGTTTTGAAGAAAAGTATAATTTAACATTTCTAGAGAGGGTCTAAATATAATTAATCCTTTCTAACTTTTAATTTGTTGTTTATTTTTAGTTATATAAAAATAATTTTTGGGGTTAATTTGTATGTTTTTTATTAAATTTATATTAATACTAAATTTATATCATATATCTTTTTTTAAAAGAAAAATAAAATTATCATTTCATAAAAAAGAGAATCAACTACATCAAAGACCACAAAGAACCCATTACGCAAAGGGCAGTTGAGCACCAATATAATTCTAAAACAATCAGAGGCCACTTCCAATTGAGATTGAATCAAGCATTCCATAACTATCTTGTTCCCAAATCAACATGACAACCATTGAATTTTCAACATACAATTGCATGGAGGAAGGGTGCATGCTATGTTCATCATTAGAGTGTTCACCTGCCTTGTCAAATCTGCTAAAAGAATTTAGTGATAGTAAGGACGTATATTGTGATTTGTAAATGAAATTTTAGAAGTTCGAAGATGCACGAGAGTAAGTGCTCACCAGAGCCTAGTAAATCATACGGTACATGATGAACGTTGCAACGTCGTTCATAGAGCGGATGGTTTTGTTGACCTTCTCATGAAAATAAAACTAGGAGAAAAATTTTTGGTTAGGGAATTAATTAGTGCAAGTAAATTGTATTTCTTGGAACATAAATAATTAGAACTCTTGTTTATTAGTAGATAGATCGTTAAGAAAAAATACATACATTTAAATTAAATACATAATATTTTAAGAACACAATATTTAGGACATCTAACTTGGATGTCGTTTAAATACTTTATAACTTCACGAACTACTTTTTGAAAATAATAAAATTTCTCTCTAAGCATTCAATCATGAATGATGGATTATGTTGAAATATATAACTTGTTAGATATGAAAGCAAATGGTTGGCTACTCTTATTATCAACTATAATAAGATAAAAAAAAACAAAAGAAGTCTAATTTAGAAGTATTTCCATATTGTTTATAACCATATACATGTCTATGAAATAATGTCATGTGGATTTTAATATATCTGTTTATACTTGACAAAAGACACCTGTAGTTAAATTAACTTACATACTTTCTTTATCTACTAAACTAAGACTACCATAATTATATTAACTAACTCATACTGTATATCTACTTAAACTAAAATACACGTAGTCAAGAGACATGTATTGTTATATTAACTAAGAGACATGTAGTTGTATTAACTAGCGTTTCTTATGTATCTACTTAATTAAGAGACATGTAGTTGTATTAACTAGCATGTCTTATATATCTACTTAACTAAGAGACACGTAGTTGCATTAACTAGCGTATCTTATGTATCTATTTAACTAATGAACACTTAGTGAAGAGACACGTGCAATTATATTAATTAATCTGCATCAACTTAACTAAGGAACATGTGCGGTACATTAACTAATGTTCTTTTTATATCTACTTAACTAAGAGATGCATGTAGTTTATATTAACTAATGTACCTTTTCAGTTTTTGGTTCCCGTGCGTTTTCTGACCTCAATAGTCCATCTCCCCTCCAGTCGCTCTGTCATTGACAACGGATACTTACTTTCTATCTCGGGATAGACTTCCTCCAGTATTGGAAACACCACCCTCTCCCCAAGCTGGATTTCTTTGGCTTCCATTTTTCTTCTACTCAAACTCTCGTATGGTAATAAGACATAATATGTTGCCTTCCCTGTTGAATCCTTTAATCCAATAAAAGAAGAATATACATAAGAGGGTCGTACTAATTTTTGCAATTTCATACATCTCAAATTTGGTCTTATGTAGTTTCTTTCTTGTGTAGCAAAAATGTTAGGAGATGAAAACTTGTACTTATCCAGATTCAAATAAAATATGCAATATAAGTTTATGGTCCTTTGTTATAATAGAATTGCTTCTTTCAAGATTTTTTTGTAGTGGATATAAATAAAGTGGGAATTCTTAAATAAAAAATTAAAGCAACCTCTAACATCTCCAAAATGTATTCCGACTGTTCCTCGCATCTCAAAAGTCGGAGCGAAATTGCTCTGGATTCCACAATGCTAGACGCAACTAGATCCCGTTTCTTCCTTTGGGAAGATCCTTCGTTGTTTGAATGTGCTTGCTCCTGCAAAATTGAATTTTAATTATTAGTTGATAAGTAGGCCATAAACATAAAATAAAAGGGTGTGAATGATTTATAATTAATGTGCCTGAGTTGTTTTTTTTTTCTTTCTTTTTTCATTCATGGGTAGTTTGCAAGAGGTTATACATATATATATATATATATTTCATACAAAGTGTTCATCCCTTAATTTGGTTTGACTTGCAATAGATTCCCTCTAATTAAGTTCTACTTTAATATATGTATTTATGTGTGTGTAGAGTATCTCTTTCGATTTGTTGAATTCTCATAAAAAACATAATATTTAATTAAATCTGATTTTAAAATAAAAAGTACTGTAATGATTTATGTCACCTAATTTATTAATTTGGTTGAATTTATAACAACTTATCACATTTTTAACTAGAGCTTTAGCATTTCAACCTAATTTCACTTGAGCACTCAACTTTTAACAATTCCAGATTGAACACTTTATTGTTTGCATTGTCATGTAATTTTCATCCACAATGCATTAATATTTACCAATATATTAAAGAAAAAAAATAACGAGAAGAGAAAAAGATATTGAAGAAAAAAGAATCTTTCCCACAGATTGAACTGTGTGGCATCTTTTCCACCCACCCACAAAGAGAGAGTGAGAAATACAAAAAGTGTTAAGAATGAGAAAAAGGAATCTTTTCCACAAATTGAATCTCATATAAAAAATTTAGGTCAGCCAATTTTGATTTTTTTTGTCACATTTTTATTTCAAATTCAAAGGGAAAGCCAAAAGAATTGTCTTTCCACTTTAGAGATTGAGCAATTTTCAGTTTTAAGTCAGTATTTCTTATAAAATTTATATTTAGAATAAAAGATCTAAAAAAATGAAGAAGAGTGAAGATCATACACATGTATATTTGTTTTTTTAAGAAAAAAAAATAAAATGAAAGAAAGAAAGATCTATTGTACCTGGTGGACTCTTGTAGGCACTTGTGATGGTGGTGGGGGTGGGGGTGTTGAAAAATTAAAATTCAACGGCTCGGGAAAGAGCACACCATTAACTCTCCAACATCCATAGAAGTTATCTCTCTCAAGTATTGTCTATAAAGTGAGAAATTAACATTGGTTAGAGTTTATACAAAACTGTAACATAAAATTGAATGTTGGTTTCTTCGTTTGACCCGTGCTCCATCTTTTCTCCTGCGACAAAGAGTTTTCTGGAGGATGTGTGTGTGTGGGGGGCGGGGGGAGGAAAAAGAAAGAGAGAGAGAGAGTGAGAGAGAGAATGCAAGTAATAAATTGTATGTGTGTGAGTGTGAGTGTGTTAGTGTGAGTGTATACTAACTTATATAAGATATTTTCACAATAAAGCGTCAAGATGATGCCACGTTAATACATCATATTCACGTAGCACTATCCTCACTGTTTATTATCAAATACCAAATGTAGGCACAATATTTCTTAAATATAATTTTTTCATAGTCCTTAAGTAGATGGCGAGAGTGAAATTGCTAATTTACAAAAGATTTAAAGCCTAAAATATTAAAAAAAAAATCAACAACAACAGATATGCACGACTTTAATAGGAAATATAAATATATTTATGACACATGAAATTGTGTCCAAATTTGAAACATTTGTAATGCTGCAATAATTTAAATTACTTTTATATAAAAAAAAGGGTCCACCATACAATATTACACACCAAAGCTACTCACTAGCCATATATAATTAATTTACCACAAAAATTAATAGTAAGTATAGTAAATCATATACATCATAAAATGACTTTTCCATAATACCTTGCAAATGTGTAGGCAATTTAAGAGATTTTTATTGAGATTAATTACTCATAATTGATATTAAATTGTAAGTATGTAGACTGTATTCTATATTTTCTATTTCTGCTATTATGGTGTGGATACTAAATTAAGTGTGATTATTCGAATATTAGTAGTCGAATAAAATTCCATTTTAAATAAAAAGTAGTTATTGATTATTTTTTTGTAAGCAAGCTCAGCTACAATTTAGTCGCATATAGAAACAAATAAATGTATTAATTATTTTAAAAAAAAAATCAACAACAACAGATATGCACGACTTTAATAGGAAATATAAATATATTTATGACACATGAAATTGTGTCCAAATTTGAAACATTTGTAATGCTGCAACATTACACACCAAAGCTACTCACTAGCCATATATAATTAATTTACCACAAAAATTAATAGTAAGTATAGTAAATCATATACATCATAAAATGACTTTTCCATAATACCTTGCAAATGTGTAGGCAATTTAAGAGATTTTTATTGAGATTAATTACTCATAATTGATATTAAATTGTAAGTATGTAGACTGTATTCTATATTTTCTATTTCTGCTATTATGGTGTGGATACTAAATTAAGTGTGATTATTCGAATATTAGTAGTCGAATAAAATTCCATTTTAAATAAAAAGTAGTTATTGATTATTTTTTTGTAAGCAAGCTCAGCTACAATTTAGTCGCATATAGAAACAAATAAATGTATTAATTATTAAAAGCATATGGATCATTAATTGACTGTACGATCATAAATAATTAATATGCATTTTGTATGTATGAGATTCAGTTCGGAAATATACTTATTGTGTACGGATGTGTGATTTTTATTATGTACGAAATTCAGTACGGAAATATATTTATTGTGTACGAATGTGTTATTTTTATTATGTACGAGTTTCAGTACGAAAATATATTTATTATGTACGGATATGAGATATTTATATATAATTTCAGTACGAAAATATATTTATTATGTACGGATATGAGATATTTATATATAAAATATGAATAAGTGATAAATTTTTTTTGAGTCGTCATATATATATATATAAAATTTCCAAGAAACAACATACGAACCACAAATTTAAATTTTTAATTAAGTTAACAATTAGCCAATAATAAGAATAGCAAATTTCTAAATTAAATAAAATCCTTTTGCTGTGACCTAAGTTCCACCATTTAATGTAATGCATATTTTAATGAATATAAATAAACTTCATTTGATCAATATTATGTTCATTATAATAGTTTGAATTAAAATTTATCATTTTCTATTATTCTTCAAATTTGTGCGTCTAAAGTTTACATAAACTCTTTATAATTATTTGATATTAAACTTTATATTTTTCATAAACTTCATATGTCTGCCATGACTTGTGAGAGATGAACTTGAACTCATTTCCTTTAACTTGTACATCATGGGTTTTGTCATGAGTTAATTTTCTGATGGGCTGTATTTAAATATGCATCTGGCCCAATTTAGCCAATACAAAATAAAAAAATAACTTAATATATATTCTGAATTGATCCATAAGGACACATATGACCCAGACTCATGATGGGCTCATGAATTTATTGTCTTGAAAATATGAAAAATTCAGATTTAGTATGTACATTTATTTGGAAATATAATTATTAGTCAATTTATTTGGACTTTAACTGATTATTTATCCCAAAATATTTCGACGTCAACATATAGTATAAAAAATACCAATTAAGTTGTTGTTAGAATTAAATATGCCTATTCGTCCGTGAAAATGTTACTTAATTCAATGTTGACTTTTTCTATTAGAATTTGATATTGTAATAGTTAAATAATAATTATCTATTCATAGTTAAATATGAAATGTATTAATTGAAATAAGGTTTTGAGGATGAATTTAATTTGTACACTTGAATTATGCAATGAATATTAAACACCACTCTAATTACGAAATATACCTGGCGAGGGTAATTACCAAAAGATCAAATTACCCCTCTTTTTTGAAGAAATTTACAATAAAGAGAAGGATCCACGCATGGAAATGCGGCCTGGGTCGCCTGACCAGGTCCGATTGGCTCACCCACTCTGAGAACCATTAGATCACCTAACACTTGGACCACTGGATGACGCCACGTGGCAAATCCTAAACGGTACCGTACACTATAAATACTAGCATTTATGAATATTTATAGGCAAGTGCATTTAGCACATTTCTTTTCTTTGATCTCATTCGCTCTCCACTGATCGCTTTCGACCCCATTTCCTAACTTAAGCATTAGAGGGCCTTATGTGGGGGTACCCAGCAAGCCTAACGTGTGTTATGTTCTTAGGATCCACTCGTAGGAAGCTCAAAGTGGTATTTCGCGACCCGATCTGAGGTACCAGGTTCTGTAACCCGATCCCAAAGTGTGCGACCTACATCATTTTGGCGCCGTCTGTGGGAATCTAAGAACATGGGAGTTAGAAAATAGAAGGATGATCGAGGAGAGATCAACACTTAGAAGAAACTTCGATAAGAGAAGAAGAACAAATGTTGCAATTGTCCAGAATAGATTTACAGTAAATGATAGAGGAAGCAAGCAGGAAGGCCATAGTTGAGTATGAGAGGAGAATTGTGACGCCTGCTCATGAAGGTGTAAGAAGACAATTATTTAGGGATGTCGAAGGGGAGCAAGGGCGTAAGGTCTCGAGGGCACCTGAAAAAGGTCCCGAGAGAACGATGTCAAATGTGGTCACGAGTAAGAGGACGATCTCACGGCAACCAGGCATCTCCAGGGCAGAGGTAGATAATGTCAACTACCAGATAGAGAAGTTAGGAAAGCAAATTGAGGAATTGAAGAAGCGAGGGGAGATCGTCTCACAGAATAGAAGTTCTCCATTCACTAATTGGATTCTTTTAGAGGTCGTGGATAGTAGCTTTCAGTTTCCTAACCTTTCCAAGTATGATGGGACCAAGGATCCTAGGGAGCATGTTGCGGCATTTGACCTAGTGATAAATCTGTACAGTCCGACAGACCCAATCAAGGCCAAACTATTCGTAACTACTTGGAAGGGTAAGGCGCAAAAATAGTTCACTAATTTGGGTAGTGGAACCATTGATTCTTATGAGGAGTTGATTCAAAAATTTTCTTTTCACTTTGCGAGCAAGAGGAAAGCAAAGAGGTCTGCTACATACCTCTTTAGTATTAGGCACAGAGACGATGAGAATCTTAAAAGCTTCATGGGAAGGTTTAATAACAAAATGTTAGAGGTGCAAGATCTGAGAATCGACATGATGGTCAGCATATTAATTCATTGGCTGGAAAAGGGGCCATTTGCGTTGGCTTTGGCTCGCGACCCACCAAGAGGAACATAACACATGATGGAGATGGCGTACAATTAAATAGATGAAGAAAAGATGAACGCCATGAAGGACAGTGAATGGACGAGGGATCAAAGTCGCATGAAGTACGTAGCTTTGCAACCTATCTACAAAATCAATTTATTATGCTCGTTTAAGGTAATTTTTTTAGGCCAGACCAGATAATAGAATGAAGAAAAAAATGAAAGAATTTTTTGATGCTGCAGCACAATGTAAACACCTCTTATAAAGTGTTGCATTTTTTGGCGCCAATTTTTACCTTCAAAAGGCCAAAAAAGTCTATTTCACATGTAACAACTGAAGTAAATGGATTGTCCATTCTTCCATTTAAATTTGATGGTAAATGAGGTTTGGGACTAAGTTGGAAACTTTTCTTTAAACAAAATGGGATGAAAGAGAAAATCATGTAAAGTATGGGATGAAAAATAAAAGGTCCATTTTTTACGGGACCAAAAAGATAATTTATCCCAAAAAACATTATATAAGTTCTTAATTTCTTCACCTATTTAACATTTTTATGTTATAATTTTACACTTATAAGAAAAAAAATATAATGATGTTAACCTCACTCCATATATATATTGTACTTATCACATTATAAGTACAAAAAGTATATATGTTAAACGAATGGAAAAATTAAAATTTATGTAATTTTTTTGGGTAAATCAGTATTCTTTGTTCAAGTCCTAAAGGAATGGAGTAGGTGTAAATGAAGATTTTTTGAAGGTCTCCAACTGTAATTTCAGAACTTTTTTGAAGAAAAGTATAATTTAACATTTCTAGAGGAGGTCTAAATGTAATTAATTCTTTTTAACTTTTAATTGGTTCTTTATTTTTAGTTATGAAAAATAATATTTGAGATTAATTTGTAAGCTTTTTATTAAATTTATATCATATATCTTTTTTTTCAAAGAAAAATGAAATTACCATTTAATGAAAAAGAGAATCAGCAACATCAAACACCCGAAAGAACCCATTACAAAAAAGACAATTGAGTATTAAATAATTCTAAAACCATTAGAGACCACTTCCAATCGAGATTGAATCAGGCATTCATAACTCTCTTGTTCCTAGATCAACATGACAGCCATTGAGTTTTCTTATAAGTGTATG
>NW_011628114.1:104329-110226 GCF_000512975.1 Sesamum indicum | reverse complement strand
TATATATATAGGGAGAAATATAATTTTGGTTCAATTTTTTAGGGACGGTGGCAACTTTAGTTTGGGTCTAATTCAAAATTATGAATCAGGATAGTAATTTTTGAAAAATGGCAATTTATGGATTAAACGCCCAAATTTTGCCTGAGTCGTGCACATTATGTGCACGTAACCACATAAATTTAGGAATTTCTCCAAAATTTGGGGAATTGGCTTACATGAAAGTAATTTTTCAGTGGTGCTTACATAGCTAAGGTGACGTGTTTTAAAATTTTACGTAAGCACCGGTTGAAAAAAATACTTCCGCATAAGCTAATTAGCCGAATTTTGGGAAATCCCAAAATTTATATTGTCATGTGCACATAATGTGCAGAATTCGAGCAAAATTAGAGTATTTTGTCCTTAATTGCCATATTTTGAAGATTATTGTCTTGATTCACTATTTTGAATTGGACATGAATTAAAATTGCCACCGCCCCTAAGAATCTGGCCCAACACTAATTTTTTCCTATATATATGTATATATATATATTGTGACTTACAAAATCATAGAAGGTTAAATGAATAGAATAAGCATATTTAGGTTTCAATTGACGATTTTGATTTTTCTTTTCAAAAAGCTTTATTTCAATTCAAAGGGAAAGCCCAAAGAATTGTCTTTCCACCTTCAAGATTGAGCAATTTTCAGTTTTTTAAATCTGTACTTCTTATAAAATTTATATTTAGAATAAAAGATCTAAACAAATGAAGAAGAGTGAAGATCACACATATGTAAATTTGTTTTTTGAAGAAAAAGAAAAAGAAACAAAATGAAAGAGAGGAAGATCTACAATACCTTGTGAACTCTTTGAGGCACTTGTGATGGTGGTGGGGATGGGGGTGTCGAAAAATTAAAATTCAACGGTTCGGGAAAGAGCACATCATTAACTCTCCAACATCCGTAGAGTTATCTCTCTTAAGTATTGTCTACAAGGTGAGAAATTAACATTGGTTAGAGTTTATACAAAACTATAACATAAAATTGAAAGTTGAATGTAGTTGAATCATTGACAAGATCCACATTCTTTTCTCCTGTGCACAAAGAGTTTTCGGAGGATGTGTGTGTGTGGGGGATAGAATGCAAGAGACAATGACAAGAGAGTGAATAAGCAATTGATGAGTAATAAATTGTGTGTGTGTGTGAGTGTTTGTGTAAATTTATAAAGAGTGAATGTGACGGAGACAATTCTCACAATTTTATTTAATGATATCTACACTGACTTATATAAGATATTTTCATAACAAAACGTCATGAAGATGCCACGTTAATACATCGTATTGACGTAGCACTATCCTCACTGTTTATTATCAAACAGCAAATGTAGGCAAATATTTCTTAAATATAATTTTTTCCTGGTCCTTGAATAGATTCCTAGAGTGAAATTGCTATTTTACAAAAGATTTAAAGCCTTAAAAATAAAAAAAAAAATCGACAACAACAGACATGCACAACTTTAATAGAAAATATAAATATATTTGTGACACATGAAATTGTGTCCAAATTTGAAACAATTATAATGTTGCAATAATTTGAATAACTGAATCACAAAAAAATTACTTTTGTATAAAAAAAGGGTCCACCATATAATTTTACAGACCAAAGCTACTCACTAACTATATATAATTAATTTACCACATAAATAGTAAGTATAGTAAATCATATACATCATAAAATGACTTTTCAATAATACCCTGCAAATGTGTATGCAATTTAATAGATTTTTAGTAAGGCCTAATATTGAAATTAAAATGTAAGTATGTAGATTGTATTCAATATTTTCTATTTCTGCTATTATGGTGTGGATACTAAATTAACTGTGATGCTCTTGCTAGTTCAATACAAAGTTTGAAACTTCATGTATAATTATTCGAATATTAGTAATCGAATAAAATTCAACTTAAAATAAAAAGTACTTATCGATTATTTTTTGTAAGCAAGTGCAGCTACAATTTAGTCGCATATAGAAACAAATACATGTATTAATTATTAAAAGTATCTAGATCATTAATTGGTCGTACGATCATAGATAATTAATATGAATTTTTGTAATGTACGAGATTCAGTACAAAAATATATTTATATTGAGTACAGATATGTGTTTTTATTATGTTCATGACTAGGTATGAGATATCTCTAATATCTGCATAAGAATGAGGAGAAATTAAATAAATGATGATTTCTCTTGAGTCGTCGTATATATATAGAATTTCCAAAACTCAATATACGAACCACAAATTTAAATTTTTAATTAAGTTAACAATTAGTGAATAATAAAATAGAAAATTTCTAAATTAAAAAAAATCCTTTTGCTGAGACCTAAGTTCCACCATTTAATGTAATGCATTTTTCAAGTTGCATACATTATTTTTGCACCTAAATCAACTTTCTAAGTACAATATCTTGAAATGGATTGCCAGATTAGATGTTTTTAATTATATAGTCTATATGTACACAAACATTTTATACATAAATAAACAAATAAATTAAAAAATAAAAATATAATATCTAGTATAATAATATATGTTATATATACACACATACAGAGAGAGACAGCCCACGGCCACGGAATACGGAAGAAATCAAAGCCATTATTTATTAATCATTTTTAAATTTACAAGAGAGTTAAATTATGAAATCGAACTAGTGTGTATTGCACACTTAAATACGTGCGTAAAAAACAAGAGAATTATATTAAATAAAAAAAGAAAGATATAAAAAATGAAAAAATTAGGGTGATGAAAAAAAATGGATAAGGGAGAGAAAAGAGTTATCTATACAAGAACAAAAATAAAAGTATAGATAGAGAAAGAGTTACACGATCCTAAAAATGTATTTATTCGTATTTTGATTTAATAAAAGTTTTTTTCAAAACATTTTAAGTATTTCCCTTATTTTCAAACTTGTGAAAGAAAAGGAAAAAAAACACTTTTTACTTACGATTGCTTTGTTTTTTTAATCAATATATATAAACTTTATTTTGACCAATATTACTCAACTGATAAGTAATATCATATATCTTTTTTTTTTCAAAGGAAAATGAGATTATCATTTCATGAAAAAGAGAATCAGCAACATCAAGGACCCCAAAGCACCCATTACGGAAAGGGCAGTTGAGCATCAAAATAATTCTATAACAGTCAGAGACCACTACCAATGGAGATTGAATCAGGCATTCCATAACTCTCTTGTTCCCAGATCAACATGATAGCCATTGATTTTTCAACATAGAATTGCGATATGGAAGAAGGCTGCATGTTATGTTCATGATCAGAGTATTCACCTGCCTTGTCAAATCTGCTCAAATTTTAGTGATAGTAAGGATGCATATTATGATTTTTAAATGAAATTTTAGAAGTTTGAAGATGCATGAGAGTAAGTGCTCACCAGAGCCTAGTAAATCACGCGGTACATGATGAACGTTGCAACGTCGGTCATAGAACGGATGGTTTTGTTGACCTTCTCATGGAAATAAAACTAAGAAGAAAAAAAAATTGGTTAGGAAATTAGTGCAAGTAAATTGTATTTCTTGGAACAAAAATAATTAGAACTCTTTTAGAAAAAATATATACATTTGAATCAAATAGATAATATTTTAAGAACACAATATTTAGGACATCTAACTTTGATGTCGTCTAAATACTTTATAACTTCACGAACTACTTTTTGAAAATAAATAAAATTTCTCTCTAAACATTCATATCATGAATGATGGATTGTACGGTGCAGCGTGGCTAAAAGAAGATCATAAATTTTATTATTTTATGTTGAAATATATTGTTTGTTACATGATGAAAGCAAACGGTTGGTTACTCTTATAACGTAGAAGTATTTCCATATTTTTTGTAACTATATACATGTCTATGAATAGTGTCATGTTGATTTCAATATATCTGTGTCTACTTGACAAAAAGACACGTATACTTAAATTAACTTACATTCTTTCTTTATCTACTGAACTATGACTACCATAATTATATTAACTAACGTCTATTCTATATCTACTTAAACTAAAATACACGTAGTTAAGAGACATGTATTGTTATATTAACTACCGTATCTTCTCTATCTACTTAACTAAAAGGCACGTAGTTGTATTAACTAGCGTATCTTATGTATCTATATAACTAACAGACACTTCGTTAAGAGACGGGTGCAGTTATATTAATTAATCTTCATCAACTTAACTAGGAAACATACAGTACATTAATTAATGCTCTTTTATTATCTACTTAACTAAAAGATGCACGTCGTTATATTAACTAATGTACCTTTTCAGTTTTGGTGGTTCCCGTGCGTTTTCTAACCTCAATAGTCCATCTCCCCTCCAGTCGTTCCGTCAATGACAACGGATACTTACTTTCTATCTCGGGATAGACTTCCTCCAGTATTGGGAACACCACCCTCTGCCCAAGCTGGATTTCTTTGGCTTCCATTTTTTTCCTGTTCCAACTCTCATATGGTAGTAAAACATAGTATGATGACTTCCCTGTTGCATTCTTTGATACAAGAAAAGAAGAATATAAATAAGAGGGTCATATTAATTTTTGCTATTTCATACATCTCGAATTTGGTCTTATGTAGTTTCTTTTTGGTGTAGCAAAAATGTTAGAAGACGTAATCTTGTACTTATCCACATTCAAATTTTATATGCAATATATGTGTATGGTCATTTGTTATATTAGAATTGCTTCTTTCAAGATTTTCTTATAGTGGATATAAATAAAGTGTGAATTATTAAAGAAAAAATTAAACCAACCTCTAACATCTCCAAAATATATTCGGACTGTTCCTCGCATCTTAAAAGTCGGAGCGAAATTATTTTGGATTCCACTATCATAGATGCAGTTAGATCCCGTTTCTTCCTCTGTGAAGATCCTGCATTGCCTGAACATACTTGCTCCTGCAAGATTGAATTTTAATTCTTAGTTGATAAGTAAACCATAAACATAAAATAGAAGGGTGAGAATGATTTGTAATTCATGTGCCTTTTTTTTCCCTTTATGGGTAGTTTGCTAGAGGTTATATATATATCAACATATTCAGGTATCAGTTGACAACATAACAACTATATGCATGTAGAAAGTGTTCATCCCTTAATTTGGTTTGACTGGCAATAGATTTCCTCTAATTAAGTTCCACTTCAGTGTATGTATTTACTGTACAACATCTTTGTCGGCTTGTTGAATTCTTATATCAAGAGGTAATTCAAAACAAGCAGTTAATAAACATAATACTTAATTAAACCTGATCTTAAAATAAAAAAGTATTGTAGTAATTTATTTCATCAAATTTATTAATTTGATTGAATTTGTAACAACTTATCACAATTTTAACCTAATTTCACTTGAACACTTAACTTTTAACAATCCTAGATTTAACACTTTGTTGTTTGGATTGGCATGTAATTCCCATCCATAATGCATTAAATTTATCAGTTTAAAGAAAAAAACAGACAAGACGAGAAAGAGAGAGTTTTAAGATGGAGAAGAAAGAATCTTTCCCACAGATTGAACAGTGTGACATCCCTCCCCCCCACCCCCCACCCCACACACACACACACACCAAGATAGAGTGAGAAATACAAAAAGTATTACGATTGAGAAAAATACAAAAAGTATTGCGATTGAGAAAAATGATTTTTTTTCCACATATAGAATCTCATATAAAAAAATTAGGTAAGCCAATTTTGATTTTTTTTTTTTGTCAAAAAGCTTTATTTCAAATTCAAAAGGAAAGCCAAAAGAATTGTCTTTCCACTTTCAAGATTGAGCAATTTTCAGTCTTAAGTCAGTACTTCTTATAGAATTTATATTTAGAATAACAGATCTAAACAAATGAAGAAGAGTGAAGATCACACACA
>NW_011628114.1:53526-104245 GCF_000512975.1 Sesamum indicum | reverse complement strand
GATGACTAGAGTGAAATTACTAATTTACAAAAGATTTAAAGCCTAAAAAATAAAAAGAAAAATCAACAACAACAAATGTGCACGACTTTAATAGGAAATATAAATATATTTATGACACATGAAATTATGTCCAAATTCGAAACATTTGTAATGTTGCAATAATTTGAATAACATAATTTAACTAAATCGCAAAAAAATTACTTTTATATAAAAAAAGGGTCCACCATATAATTTTACAGACCAAAGCTACTCACTAGCCATATATAATTAATTTACCACATAAATTAATAGTAAGTATAGTAAATCATATATATCACATAAAATGACTTTTCCATAATACCCTGCAAATGTGTAGGCAATTTAAGAGATTTTTAGTAAGGCCTGATATTGAAATTATTAAGTATGTAGACTGTATTTTGTATTTTCTATTTCTGCTATTATGGCGTGGATTCTAAATTAACTGTGATCTGTATTTTGTATTTTCTATTTCTGCTATTATGGCGTGGATTCTAAATTAACTGTGATGCTCTTGCTAGTTATCGATTACTTTTGTAGGCAAACGCAGCTACAATTTAGTCGCATATAAAAACAAATAAATGTAGTAATTATTAAAAGTATATAGATCATTAATTGGCCGTACGATCATAGATAATTAATATGCATTTTTGTTATGTACGGGACCTTCAGTACGGAAATATATTTGTATTGTGTACGGATATATGATTTATATTATGTACAAATATAATTAAATAAAGGATGATTTTTCTCGAGTCATAGTATATATATAAAATTTCCAAACCACAACATACAAACCATAAATTTAAATTTTTAGATGAATTAACAATTAGCAAATAATAAAATAGCAAATTTCTAAATTAAATAAAATCCTAGTGCTGAGACCTAAGTTCCACCATTTGATGAAATCCTTTATGCAAGTTGCATAAATCATTTTTGCGCCGAAATCAACTTTCTAAATATAATATATTGAAATGGATGGCCAGATTAGATGTTTTTTATTATATACTCTATATGTACACAAACATTTTATACATAAATAATAAATAAATGTAAAATAAAAATTTGCTATCTATATGTGTGTAGGTGATGAAAAGTATTTATTTTGTTTTTTTATTTAATAAAAGTTGTTTTTAAATCTTTGTAAGTATTTCCCTTGTTTTCAAAATTGTGAAAGCAAGGGAAAAAAAACACTTTTTACTTAGAATTGCTTTGATTTTTTTAATGAATAAACTTTATTTTAATCAATATTATGTTCATTATCATAATTTGAATTAAAATTTATCATTTTCTATTATTCTTCAAATTTGCACGTTTAAAATTTACATAAACTCTTCATAATTACTTGACACTATTAAACTTCATATTCGTAATGTTAACATTCTAATTTTTTCTTTTATTGCATTAGTTTATATTATTTTTATAGTATTCACACACATTTCGAGTCTAAATTGATTACAAGATAAGAAATAATATGGACCAAATGAGATTTATTATTTTGTGATTTACAATCTCTGAATTCAAGTAACCCCCTGATTCTTCTTTAAGAATGTCTTGAATCGGGGATGTGATGTGATCTCCCTCAGATTTTTAGAAGGCTATCGCATGCTACCTTGAAATATTGTATCAAGGCCTTGTGGTTGTAGAGTTTTGTCGTGGCAGAAAGCATTTGGACTTGCACTTGCTTTGGATTTGCTACAAGTGTATGTGTGTGTATGTGTGTCATGACTTGTGAGAGGTGAACATCCGTTTTTATAGGCATCAGTAGAGATTTAGACAGCTTGAACTCATTTCCTTGGACTTGTATATTATGGGTTTTAGCATGAGCTAATTTCCTAATGGGCTGCATTTGAATATGCGTCTGGCCCAACTTAGCCAATACAAAATATAAGAAATAACTTTATGTATATTCTGAATTTATATATAAGGACACATATGACCCAGATTCAGTATGGGCTCATGAATTTATTGTCTTGAAAATATGAAAAATTCAGATTTAGTATGTACTTTTATTTGGAAATATAATTATTAGTCAATTTATTTGGGCTTTAACTGATTATTTATTCCAAAATATTTCGACGTCAACATATAGTATAAAAAATACGAATTAAGTTGTTGTTAGAATTAAATATGCCTATTCGTCCGTGAAAGTGTTATTTAATTCAAAAAAGACTTTTTCTATTAGAATTTGATATTGTAATAGTAAAATAATAATTATCTATTCATAATTAAATATGAAATGTATTAATTGAAATAATGTTTTGAGGATAAATTTAATTTGCACACTTGAATTATGCAATGAGTTAAACACCACACTCTAATTACCAAATGTACCAACCCCCCTCCCTCGTTAATTCTTGATTTGGTGGTTGAATACCATAATTGCCCTTGAAGTCAAATGTTGGAATTTATAGTAATGATATTACAATATAGATACATAGTGGATAAATTTTAGTTTGAAGTCGCGTTTTGTTGTAAAGTAAAAGCCAAAATGCGGTTTCAATTCAGAGTTGGGGAAAAAGTGCTTGGTAAAGTTGGTGATAGTGGAGGGTTCATTTCTCCTTGAAGAAAGAGCAACTTCTCTAACAGTTTTTACTTTATGTTTAATTTTTCAATTTAATTAATTTCACATAAATACTCAACCTTAAACAAATTTCTAAAATTGAGATTTTATTATTTGAATGGGCATGTAACTCCCCTTTAGAGTGAGAGTGAGAGTGAGAGTGAGAGTGCAAAAAATCATGTAGGGTGTCATTTCGATTAATTATAATAAAGTATAAATACAAGTTTCTCTTTTTCTGCCTTTTCTTTCTTTTTGGTGGAGCTTATATAGTGGTTGGTCCTTCACTGCAGTATAGAGAAGCAGCTTGGATTGTGTTGTGTTGCCTTTTTGAATCTGGACTCCTTTTAGGGCTTCATTCATTTAAGTCATTCTGCTGGTAATCAGTACATTTGAACTTGTACAGTTATCTAAGTTTCATACATAATCCCCTTGAACCTGGACCGATTTCTAGGTCGAAGCATTGGAAAATTAAAACTACTTACCATATCATCCTCAATCACTTAATAATGAAAAGTACCCTTTAATATCAATTATATAATATACCATTTTTAAGAATGTCAATATTTCTTTCCTAAGTTAATTTTGTTTTCCATCCTAAAGCCCCAATTCCTGAATATCCATAAGATATTTAGAATTAAATCGGAGACGAGCTCTTTATCAGCTTGTTTTCTCTTAGGGTGCTGATGGCAAAAATTTTAGAAGCTAAGTATGAGAATAATTTAAAAATGGGTTAGCTCGATCTTTGTAACTAGATCCATTATAAAACAATAAAGAATATTGCTTCATTAGAAGCTAGTTTTATTTATTCAGATTTTGCAAAAGCACAATTGCAAAGCTTAGCCTTACCTGTTGAGGGTCGAGATAATGTCTCTAGATTGTAATTTTATTTCAAAGTTTTATATGATTAAGAACATTGTTATTACTTTAGCATTTTATTTTGAGTTTTGAACTTAATGTGCATGGGCTTTTTGTATTTTCGTTGTATGCTTTATTTATTTTATTGTCGAGTGTGTTTATTTGTTGTATGAGAAATTCTCATGAGTTTCTCATATTTATTCCTTGTTTAGGTGCAACTTGATTTCATTTAGCTTTGGGACGCTTCATTTTGTGCCTCAAGGAAACCTTGATTATTATTTAGCTTCGATGCGTTCTATTATGCGCCTGAAGAAATCTTTATTTTCATTTAGATTTGCAGCCTTTCATTTTGCACCTCAAGCTAGCTTTGATCTTTATTTAGCTTCGGGAGATTTTTTATATGCCTAAAGGAATTTGGATTTTATTTGGCTTCGGGGCGTTTTATTTTGCACCTCAAAGAAGCTTTGATCATCATTTAGCTTTAGGGCGTTCTATTATGCGCCTCAAGGCTTTGATCATCATTTAGCTTTAGGGCGTTCTATTATGCGCCTCAAGGAAGCTTGATTTAGCTTTGGGGCAGTTCATTATACGCTTCAAAGAAGCCTGATTATCATTTAGATTCGAGGTATTCTATTATGCATCTCAAAAAAGCTTGAATTTCATTTGAGGTTATTACTCCCTATTTGAGGGCGCGTTATTGTGATGAGCATATATTTATTTATTTATTTGCATTTACGTTAAGCTGTCATATTATTATGCATAAATAAAGGCATATTAGCCCAATTGTTCAGAACATTACGCTAATGGCGCAAATGTTGCATTCTATCTTTTGGAAATTTAATTGAAGAAATACATTAAAAAAAAAGGGAGTTGGCGAAAGAGCCAGGCTAGTCTCTTTGCCATTTCTCCCTTGAAACATTAATGTACATTATTTTTACGATTAATTACATTTTGTCATTTGAACTATGATTGTTTTTATATTTTGCCATTTAATTTTTTTTTTTGTGTCAACTTGCCATCTCAACTTTCAAATCCTCAAATTCAAAGTCAAGACTATAGCCATAATTTGAGATTATAGGTATAAGCCCTTAAATTAACGTTATAGAAATTCAAACCAAGTAAAAGGGGGATCTTCAAGAAGATTTTACCTTTGAGTTTGTTAAATACATTATTGAAGAGAATAATCAGAGGATTAGATAGAGATCATACCCATTTTTACTTATCAAATATATATTTCTGTTTGTGATAATTTGTTAGTATTGTGATTTTCAAACACAACAAAATCAGCATCCAGTATCATCTTGAGTTTAAAGTTCTCGCTATATAAGTACAGAGCTATTAGACCTTGACTAAAATGGTATTTGCGTTAATATAAATTTCTTATAAAATAAATTATAATTATAGAGGGTATATTACAATAAGTGGTATTATATCATTAGAGGTGTGAGACAACATTTGCGAACACGAAATTTTGCATTACACCCCTTACCTACCATAGGGGTCTAAGAGTAATTAATCCTCTTTAACTGTTAATTACTTATTTTTGTTTTTAGTTCTATGAAAGTAGTTCTTGGGTTTAATTTATAAATTTTTTATTAAATTGATATGAATTCCAAATTTATATTATATATATATATATTATCAAAGAAAAATGAAATTATCATTTCATGAAAATGAGAATCAGCATACCTGAAGTTTCGAATATCAAAAATAAGATCAGTTGAGCACTACCCACAAAGACAACAACATCACAGACCACAAAAAACCCATTACAGAAAAGGCAACTGAGCATCGACATAATTCTGTAACAACCAAAGACCACACTTTCAATGGAGATTGAATCGGGCCTTCCGTAACTCTTTTGTTCACAGATCAACATGACAGGCATTGAGTTTTCAACATAGAATTGCACGGAAGAAGGCCAAGTTCATTAGCAGAGTATTCACCTGCTTTCTCAAATTAATAAGCAAATCAAAAGTTTAGTGATAGTAACATGTATACTATGATTTGTGAATGAAATTTTAGGAAAGTTTGAAGATGCATGGGAATAAGTACTCACCAGAGTTTAGCAAATCACTTGGTATATGATGAACTTTCCAATGTCGTTCATTGATCGGTAGTTTTATTGACCTTCATGAAAATAAAATTAAGAACAACAAATTTTGGTTAGGAAATTAGTGCAAGTAAATCTGTTTCTTGTAACACAAATAATTAGAACTCTTGTTTATTGGTAGATAGATCCTTAAGAACAAATATATACATCTAAATCAAATAGATAATAGTTTAAGAAACATAATATTTATGATATCCAACTTTGATATTGTATAAATATTTTATAACTTCGCGAATACTTTATGAAAATAAATAAAATTTCTCTCTAAATATTTATATCATGAATGATGGATTATATAATGCAGTATGGCTTAGAGAAGATCATAATGATTATAACTTTATGTTAAGATATAACCAGTTGCATGATGAAAGCAAACGGTTGGCTACTCTTATTATCAACTAAAATAGGATCGAAAACGAAACAAATCTAACATAAATTCCATACTTTACTTTTTATAACCATATATATGTCGTTGTGTCTACTTGACAGAGAGACACATGTACTTAAATTAACATTGGTACTTTTTGTATAACTAAGAGACTCCCACAGTTATATTAACTAATGTATATTCTATATGTACTTAATTTAGATACACGTAGTTAAGAGATATGTGCAGTTTTGTTAACTACAATATCTTCTTTATTTACTTAACTAAGGAACACGAAGTTGTATTAACAAACATATCTTTTATTTATATTGCACCACGTGTAATGATATTAATTAAGGTATTGTTGCATCTACTTAACTAAGAATTTGTGCGGTATATTAACTAATGTACTTTTTTTATATCTACTTAACTAAGAGACACATTTATACCAACTAATATACCTTTTCAGTTTTGGTCGTTCCCATGCATTCTCTTATCTCAATAGTACATGTCCCCTTTGGTCGCTTTTTCATTGACAATGGATACTTATTTTCTATCTCGCGATAGACTTCTTCCATAACTGGGAACATCACGGTTTTCCCAAATTGAATTTCTTTGGCTTCGATCTTTCTTCTATTCAAACTTTCATATGATAATAAAACATAGTATCTTGTCTACCCACTTCCAATCTTTGATACAAGAAAAGAAGAATATACATAAGAGGGTCATCCTAATTTTTCATACATCTCAAGTTTGATTGTCTTGTGTATTTTCTTTTTTTTTTTTTTTTGTAGCAAAAATTTTAGAACATGAAATCTTTTGCTTTTCCACATTCAAATTAAATGTGCAATATAAGTGAAAGGTCCTATTTTCTTATTATAATTGCTTCTTTCAAGATTTTCTTATAATGGATATAAACAAAGTGTGACTTCATAAAAGAGAAATTAAAACAATTTCTAACATCTCCAAAATATATTCCGACTGTTACTCGTATCTTAAATGTCAAAGTAAAATTGCTCTGGATTCCACAATCCTGGACAATTTTAATTATTAGGTGATAAGTGGACCAATAAACATCAAATAAAAGGGTGAGAATTATTGATTTTAATCCATGTGTCTAAGATTATTTTCTGTATGCATAGTATACGAGAGGTTATATACAACGAGAAAGATATTCATTTAGTTCATTAAGGTTGCCTGTTGTTAATTCTGATCCATTAAGTTTTCACAGTTTAAATTTAATCCAACAACTTTCAAAATTGCTTAAATTAAGTCCACAAACGGTATCAGAGCCTAAATTTATTGAAAAAAGAATTTGTTTATAGTGCATTAAGAAATTTTTACCCACTAACAGAGGAGACTCTTTAAGAGAATGAAACCAAATGAAAGTTTGAATACAATGACAATTGGGAATATTTACAGATTTTGGAAATACAAAGAAAGGAATTTCTTATGGAAATTCTTAGAAAATCTGACAGCAGTCCACATAGGATTGAAACGAGTCTTCTCATGTCAGAAGAACAAGAATGGAAGAGGAATTTCCAAATCCTCCATATACTACTAGGGAATGCAATAAGGCGCTTACACTCTATTGAAGTTCATGGTAGAATACTGTTTTAAAGGTTTTATTTTTTAGGACTTTGTCTATTTTTTTTGCTTGTAAAGATAATGGTTGAAGTCATTTTTGTCTATTAATGGCTAGATTTGGTATGAAATTTTGGTTGATTTTTGTAATATTTGTTCTAGAGTGAAAACGGTTCCCCATATTTGCACTTGTACATGAAGTACGTAGCTTTGCAACCTATCTACAAAATCAATTTATTGTGCTCATTTATGTAATTTTTTCAAGCCAAGCAAGCTAGCAAATAATAGAATGAAGGAAAAAATGAAAGATTGTTTTCATGCTGTCGCACAATGTAAACACCTCTTATAGAGGGTTGCCATTTTTTGGAGCAATTTTTACCTTAAAAAGGCCAAAAAAGTCTATTTCACATGTAACAACGGAAGTAAATGGATAGTCCATTCTTTAATTTAAACTTAATGGTAAATGGGGTTTGGGACTAAGTTGGATACTTCTCTTTACAAAATGGGATCAAAGAGGAAATCACGTAAAGCATGGGATGAAAAGTAAAAGATCCCTTCATTATTGGACCAAAAATATCCTTAAAAACATTATGTAAGTTTTTAATTTTATCCCCCATTTAATATTTTTAAGTTATAATTTTACACTTATAAGAAAAGAATATAATGATGTTAACCTAACTCTACATATATATATATATATTGTATTTGTCGCATTATAAGTACAAAAAATATATATGTTAAACGAGATAAAATTAATATTTTATGTACTTCCTTTGGGTAAAATTAATATTTTTTGTTCAAGTTCTAAAGGAAAGGGATAGGTGTAATTAAAGAATTTTTGCAGGGTGACCTTGCAATTTCAGAACTTTTAAGAAGAAAAGTATAATTTAACATTTCTAGAGAGGGTGTAAATATAATTAATCCTTTTTAACTTTTAATTTGTTATTTATTTTTAGTTATATAAAAATAATTTTTGGGGTTAATTTGTAAGTTTTTTATTAAATTTATATTAATACTAAATTTATATCATATATCTTTTTTTTAAAAGGAAAATGAAATTATTATTTCATAAAAAAGAGAATCAGCTACATCAAAGACCACAAAGAACCCATTACGTAAAGAGCAGTTGAGCATCAATATAATTCTAAAACAATCAGAGGCCACTTCCAATGGAGATTGAATCAAGCATTTCATAACTATCTTGTTCCCAGATCAACATGACAAACATTGAATTTTCAGCATAGAATTGCATGGAGGAAGGCTGCATGTTATGTTCATCATCAGAATGTTCACCTGCCTTGTTAAATCTGTTAAAAGAATTTAGTGATAGTAAGGACGTCTATTATGATTTGTAAATGGAATTTTAGAAGTTCGAAGATGCACGAGAGTAAGTGCTCACCAGAGCCTAGTAAATCACACGGTACATGATGAACGTTGCAACGTCGTTCATAGAGCGGATGGTTTTGTTGACCTTCTCATGAAAATAAAACTAGGAGAAAAATTTTTGGTTAGGGAATTAATTAGTGCAAGTAAATTGTATTTCTTGGAACATAAATAATTAGAACTCTTGTTTATTAGTAGATAGATCGTTAAGAAAAAATACATACATTTAAATTAAATTGATAATAATTTAAGAACACAATATTTAGGACATCTAACTTTGATGTCGTTTAAATACTTTATAACTTCACGAACTACTTCTTGAAAATAATAAAATTTCTCTCTAAGCATTCATATCATGAATGATGGATTATGTTGAAATATATACCTTGTTAGATATGAAAGCAAAGGGTGGCTACTCTTATTATAAACTATAGTAAGATGAAAAAAATAAAAGAAGTCTAATGTAGAAGTATTTCCATACTGTTTATAACCATTTACATGTCTATGAAATAGTGTCATGTGGATTTTAATATATCTGTTTATACTTGACAAAAGACACCTGTAGTTAAATTCACTTACATACTTTCTTTATCTACTAAACTAAGACTACCATAATTATATTAACTAACGCAAATTGTATATCTACTTAAACTAAAATACAAATAGTCAAGAGACATGTATTGTTATATTAACTAGCGTATCTTTTGTATCTACTTAACTAAGAGACACGTACTTGTATTAACTAGCGTATCTTATGTATCTTCTTAACTAATGCACACTTAGTGAAGAGACACATGCAATTATATTAATTAATCTGCATCAACTTAACTAAGAAACATGTGCGGTACATTAACTAATGTTCTTTTTATATCTACTTAACTAAGAGATGCATGTAGTTTATATTAACTAATGTACCTTTTCAGTTTTTGAGGTTCCCGTGCGTTTTCTGACCTCAATAGTCCATCTCCCCTCCAGTCGCTCTGTCATTGACAATGGATACTTACTTTCTATCTCGGGATAGACTTCCTCCAGTATTGGAAACACCACCCTCTCCCCAAGTTGGATTTCATTGGCTTCCATTTTTCTTCTTCTCAAACTCTCGTATGGTAATAAAACATAATATGTTGCCTTCCCTGTTGCATCCTTTAATCCAATAAAAGAAGAATATACATAAGAGGGTCGTACTAATTTTTGCAATTTCATACATCTCAAATTTGGTCTTATGTAGTTTCTTTCTGGTGTAGCAAAAATGTTAGGAGATGAAAACTTGTACTTATGCACATTCAAATAAAATATGCAATATAAGTGTATGGTCCTTTGTTATATTAGAATTGCTTCTTTCAAGATTTTTTTGTAGTGGATATAAATAAAGTGGGAATTCTTAAATAAAAATAACCAACCTCTAACATCTCCAAAATGTATTCCGACTGTTCCTCGCATCTCAAAACTCGGAGCGAAATTGTTCTAGATTCCACAATGCTAGACGCAACTAGATCCCGTTTCTTCCTTTGGGAGATCCTTCGTTGCTTGAACGTGCTTGCTCCTGCAAGATTGAATTTTAATTATTAGTTGATAAGTAGACCATAAACATAAAATAAAAGGGCGTGAATGATTTATAATTAATGTGCCTGAGTTGTTTTTTTTTTTTTTCTTTTTTTTCCATTCATGGGTAGTTTGCAAGAGGTTATATATATATATATATATTTCGTACAAAAGTGTTCATCCCTTAATTTGGTTTGACTTGCAATAGATTCCCTCTAATTAAGTTCTACTTTAATATATGTATTTATGTGTGTGTAGAATATCTCTTTCGGCTTGTTGAATTCTCATAATAAACATAATATTTAATTAAATCTGATTTTAAAATAAAAAGTACTGTAATGATTTATGTCAGCTAATTTATTAATTTGGTTGAATTTATAACAACTCAGCATTTATAACTAGAGCTTTAGCATTTCAACCTACTTTCACTTGAGCACTCAACTTTTAACAATTCCAGATTTAACACTTTATTGTTTGCATTGGCATGTAATTTCCATCCACAATGTTTTTATATTTACCAATATATTAAAGAAAAAAAATAACGAGAAGAGAAAAAGAGAGAGTTTTAAGATGAAGAAAAAAGAATCTTTCCCACAGATTGAACCGTGTGGCATCCCCCCTCCCACCCACCAACCCACCCACCCACAAAGAGAGAGTGAGAAATACAGAAAGTGTTAAGAATGAGAGAAATGAATCTTTTCCACAAATTGAATCTCATATAAAAAATTTAGGTCAGCCAATTTTGATTTTTTTTTCACATCTTTATTTCAAATTCAAAGGGAAAGCCAAAAGAATTGTCTTTCCACTTTCGAGATTGAGCAATTTTCAGTTTTAAGTCAGTATTTCTTATAAAATTTATATTTAGAATAAAAGATCTAAACAAATGAAGAAGAGTGAAGATCACACACATGTATGTTTGTTTTTTGAAGAAAAAAAAAACAAAATAAAAGAAAGAAAGATCTATGGTACCTGGTGGACTCTTGGAGGCACTTGTGATGGTGGTGGGGGTGGGGGTGTCGGAAAATTAAAATTCAACGGCTCGGGAAAGAGCACACCATTTATTCTCCAACATCCATAGAAGTTATCTCTCTGAAGTATTGTCTACAAGGTGAGAAATTAACATTGGTTAGAGTTTATACAAAACTATAACATAAAATTGAAAGTTGAATGTAGTTGAATCATTGAGAAGATCTACATTGGTTTCTTCGTTTGACCTGTGCTCCATCTTTTCTCTTGTGACACTCGTCTGCTCATGTTGAGAGGGGGAGGGGAGAGAGAGAGAGAGAATGCAAGTAATAAATTGTGTGTGTGTGCGTGTGAGTGTGAGTGTGTTAGTGCAAATGTACACTGACTTATACAAGATATTTTCATAACAAAGCGTCAAGATGATGTCACGTTAATACATCATATTCACGTAGCACTATCCTCACTGTTTATTATCAAATACCAAATGTAGGCAAAATATTTCTTAAATATAATTTTTTCATGGTCCTTGAGTAGATGGCTAGAGTGAAATTGCTAATTTACAAAAGATTTAAAGCCTAAAAAATTAAAAAAAAAATCAACAACAACAGATATGCACGACTTTAATAGGAAATATAAATATATTTATGACATGAAATTGTATCCAAATTTGAAATATTTGTAATGCTGCAATGATTTAAATTACTTTTATATAAAAAAAAAAGGGTCCACCATACAATTTTACAGACCAAAGCTACTCACTAGCCATATATAATTAATTTACCACATAAATTAATAGTAAGTATAGTAAATCATATACATCATAAAATGACTTTTCCATAATTACACATAATTGAAATTAAATTGTGTGAGTATGTAGACTGTATTCTATATTTTCTATTTCTGCTATTATGGTGTGGATACTAAATTAAGTGTGATGCTCTAGCTAGTTTAATACAAAGTTTTAAACTTCATGTGTAATTATTCGAATATTAGTAATCGAATAAAATTCCGTTTTAAATAAAAAGTAGTTATAAATTATTTTTTTGTAAGCAAGCTCAGCTACAATTTAGTCGCATATAAAAACAAATAAATGTATTAATTATTAAAAGCATATGGATCATTAATTGGTTGTACAATCATAAATAATTAATATGCATTTTGTATGTACGAGATTCAGTTTGGAAATATACATATTGTGTACGGATGTGTGATTTTTATTATATACGAAATTCAGTACGTAAATATATTTATTGTGTACGAATGTGTGATTTTTATTATGTACGAGTTTCAGTACGAAAATATATTTATTATGTACGGATATGAGATATTTATATATAAAATATGAATAAGTGGTAATTTTTTTTTGAGTCGTCATATATATATAAAATTTCGAAAAAACAACATACGAACCATAAATTTAAATTTTTAATTAAGCTAACAATTAGCCAATAATAAGAATAGCAAATTTCTAAATTAAATAAAATCCTTTTGTTGTGACCTAAGTTCCACCATTTAATTAATGTAATCCTTTTTGCGCCTAAATCAACTTTCTAAATATAATGTCTTGAAATCAAATAAAAAAATTACATTAAATAAGAAAAGAGAGATATAAAGAATGGAAAAATTAGGGTGATGAAAAAAAAAATGGATCAGAGAGAGAAAAGTGTTATCTATATAAGAACAAAAATAAAAGTGTAGAGAGAGAAAGAGTTTACAACATCCTAAAAAAGTATTTATTCGTTTTTTTATTTAATAAAAGTTATTTTTAAATCTTTGTAAGTATTTCCTTTGTTTTTAAACTTGTGAAAGAAAGGAAAAAAAACAGTTTTTACTTATAATTGCTCTAATTTTTTTAATGAATATATATAAACTTTATTTGATCAATATTATGTTCATTATAATAATTTGAATTAAAATTTATCATTTTCTATTATTCTTCAAATTTTCGCGTCTAAAGTTTACATAAACTTTTCATAATTATTTGACACTATTAAACTTTATATTTTTCATAAACTTCATATGTCTGCCATGACTTGTGAGAGGTGAACATCCCTTTTTATAGGTGTGAGCAGAGTTTTAGGCAGCTTGAACTCATTTCCTTGAACTTGTACATCATGGGTTTTGTCATGAGTTAATTTCCTGATGGGCTGTATTTAAATATGCATCTGGCGCAATTTAGCCAATTCAAAATAAAAGAGATAACTTAATATATATTCTGAATTGATCCATAAGGACACATATGACCCAGACTCGTGATGGGCTCATGATTTTATGTCTTTAAAATATGAAAAATCCAAATTTTTTAAGGACTTTTGTTTTGAAATACAATTATTAGTCAATTTATTTGGACTTTAACTGATTATTTATCCCAAAATATTTCGACCTCAACATGTAGTATAAAAAATGTGAATTAAGTTGTTGTTAGAATTAAATATGCCTATTCGTCCGTGAAAGTGTTATTTAGTTCAATGTTGACTTTTTCTATTAGAATTTGATATTGTAGTAGTTAAATAATAATTATCTATTAATAGTTAAATATGAAATGTTAATTGAAATAATGTTTTGAGGATAAATTGAATTTGCACACTTGAATTATGCAATGAATATTAAACACCACTCTAATTACGAAATGTACCTGGCGAGGGGAATTACAAAAAGACAAAATTACCCCTCTTTTTTGAAGAAATTTACAATAAAGAGTAGGATCCGCGCATGGAGATGTGGGCTGGGTCGCCTGACCCGGTTCGATTGGCTTGCCTACTCTAAGAACCATTAGATCACCTGACACTTGGACCACTGGATGACGCCACGTGGCAAATCCTATACGGTACCGTACACTATAAATACTAGCATTTATGAACATTTATAGGCAAGTGCATTTATAACATTTCTTTTCTTTGATCTCACTCGCTCTCCACTGATCGCTTTCCACCCCATTTCCTAACTTAAGCATCAGAGGGCCTTATGTGGGGGCTACCCAGCAAGCCTAACGTGTGTTATGTTCTTAGGATCCACTCGTAGGAAGCTCAAAGTGGGGTTCAGCAACTCGATCTGAGGTACCAGGTTCTGCAACCCGATCCCAAAGTGTGCAACCTACATCATTTTGGCGCCGTCTGTGGGAATCTAAGAACAGGGGAGTTAGAAAATGGAAGGATCATCGAGGGAGATCAACACTTAGAAGAAACTCCGATAAGAGAAGAAGAACAAATGTTGCAATTGTCACGAGCGAATTTACAGTAAATGATGGAGGAAGCAAGCAGGAAGGCCATAGTTGAGTATGAGAGGAGAATTGTGATGCCTGCTCATGAAGGTGTAACAAGACAATTATTTAGGGATGTAGAAGGGGAGCAAGGGCGTACGGTCTCGAGGGGACCTGAAAATGGTCCGGAGAGAACGATGTCAAATGTGGTAACGAGTAAGAGGACGATCTCACGGCAACCAGGCATCTCTAGGGCAGAGGTAGATAATGTCAGCTACCAGATAGAGAAGTTAGGAAAGCAAATTGAGGAAATGAAGAAGCGAGGGGAGATCATCTCACAGAATAGAAGTTCTCCATTCACTAATTGGATTCTTTTAGAGGTCGTGGATATTAGCTTTCGGTTTCCTAACCTTTTCAAGTATGATGGGACCAAGGATCCTAGGGAGCATGTTGCGGCATTTGACCTAGTGATGAATCGGTACGGTCCGACAGACCCAATCAAGGCCAAACTATTCGTAACTACTTTGAAGGGTAAGGCGCAAGAATAGTTCACTAATTTGGGTAGTGGAACCATTGATTCTTATGAGGAGTTGATTCAAAAGTTTTCTTTTCACTTTGCGAGCAAGAGGAAAGCAAAGAGGTCTGCTACATACCTCTTTAGTATTAGGCACAGAGACGATGAGAATCTTAAAAGCTTCATGGGAAGGTTTAATAACAAAATGTTGGAGGTGCAAGATCTGAGAATCGACATGATGGTCAGCATATTAATTCATTGGCTGGAAAAGGGGCCATTTGCGTTGGCTTTGGCTCGCGACCCCCCAAGAGGAACATAACACATGATGGAGATGGCGTACAATTACATAGATGAAGAAGAGATGAACGCCATGAAGGACAGTGAATGGACGAGGGATCAAATTCGCATGAAGTACGTAGCTTTGCAACCTATCTACAAAATCAATTTATTATGCTCATTTAAGGTAATTTTTTTAGGCCAAGCAAGCTACCAGATAGTAGAATGAAGGAAAAAATGAAAGAATTTTTTCATGCTGCAGCATAATGTAAACAACTCTCATAGAGTGTTGCATTTTTTGGCGCCAATTTTTACCTTCAAAAAGGCCAAAAAAGTCTATTCCACATGTAACATCTGAAGTAAATGGATTGTCCATTCTTCCATTTAAATTTGATGGTAAATGAGGTTTGGGACTAAGTTGGAAACTTTTCTTTAAAAAATAGGATGAAAGAGAAAATCATGCAAAGTATGGGATGAAAAATAAAGGTCCATTTTTTACGGGAACAAAAAGATAATTTATCCCAAAAAACATTATATAAGTTTTTAATTTCATCCCCCATTTAACATTTTTATGTTATAATTTTACACTTGTAAGAAAAAAAATATAATGATGTTAACCTCACTCCATATATATATTGTACTTGTCACATTATAAGTACAAAAAATATATATGTTAAACGAAGGACAAAATAAAAATTTATGTAATTTTTTTTGGTAAATCCGTATTCTTTGTTCAAGCCATAAAGGAATGGAGTAGGTGTAAATGAAGATTTTTTGAAGGGCTCCACTTGTAATTTCAGAACTTTTTTGAAGAAAAGTATAATTTAACATTTCTAGAGGGGGTCTAAATGTAATTAATTCTTTTTAACTTTTAATTGGTTCTTTATTTTTAGTTATGAAAAATAATATTTGAGATTAATTTGTAAGCTTTTCATTAAATTTATTGAATACTAAATTTATATCATATATCTTTTTTTTCAAAGGAAAATGAAATTACCATTTCATGAAAAAGAGAATCAACAACATGAAACACCAGAAAGAACCCATTACAAAAGAGGCAGTTGAGTATCAAATAATTCTAAAACCATCAGAGACCACTTCCAATGGAGATTGAATCAGGCATTCAGAACTCTCTTGTTCCTAGATCAACATGACAGCCATTGAGTTTTCTTATAAGTGTATGGTGAGAACTATTTGTAATTCATGTGCCTTATTTTTTTTTTTTTCACTTTATGATTAGTTTGCTAGAGGATATATATATATAGGGAGAAATATAATTTTGGTCCAATTTTTTAGGGATGGTGCCAACTTTAGTTTGGGTCTAATTCAAAATTATGAATCAGGATAGTAATTTTTGAAAAATGGCAATCTATGGATTAAACGCCCTAATTTTGCCGGAATTGTGCACATAATGTGCACATAACCACATAAATTTGGGAATTTCTCCAAAATTTGGGGAATTGGCTTACATGAAAGTAATTTTTCAGTGTTGCTTACTTGGCTAAGGTGACTTGTTTTAATATTTTACATAAGCACCGGTTGGAAAAGATACTTCCGCATAAGCTAATTAGCCGAATATTGGAGAAATCCCAAAATTTATATTGTCATGTGCACATAATGTGCACAGTTCGAGCAAAATTAGAGTATTTTGTCCTTAATTGCCATATTTTAAAGATTATTGTCTTGATTCACTATTGGACCTGAATTAAAATTGCCACCGCCCCTAAGAATCTGGCCCAACACTGTATTGTTTCCTATATATATGTATATATATATATATTGTGACTTACAAAATCATAGAAGGTTAAATGATTAATAGAATAAGCATAGTTAGGTTTCAATTGACGATTTTGATTTTTCTTTTCAAAAAGCTTTATTTCAATTCAAAGGGAAAGCCAAAAGAATTGTCTTTCCACCTTCAAGATTGAGCAATTTTCAGTTTTAAGTCTATACTTCTTATAAAATTTATATTTAGAATAAAAGATCTAAACAAATGAAGAAGAGTGAAGATCACACATATGTAAATTTGTTTTTTGAAGAAAAAAAAAAGAAACAAAATGAAAGAGAGGAAGATCTACAATACCTTGTGAACTCTTTAAGGCACTTGTGATGGTGGTGGGGATGGGGGTGTCGGAAAATTAAAATTCAACGGTTCAGGAAAGAGCACATCATTAACTCTCCAACATCCATAGAAGTTATCTCTCTCAAGTACTGTCTACAAGGTGAGAAATTAACATTGGTTAGAGTTTATACAAAACTATAACATAAAATTGAAAGTTGAATGTAGTTGAATCATTGACAAGATCTACATTATTTTCTTGGTTTGACCCGTACTCCATCTTTTCTCCTGTGCACAAAGAGTTTTACAGAGGATGGTGTGGGGGGGGGGGGGGGAGAGAATGCAAGAGACAATGACAAGAGAGTGAGTAAGCAACTGATGAGTAATAAATTTTGTGTGTGTGTGTGTTTGTGTAAATTTATAAAGAGTGAATGTAACGGAGACAATTCTCACAATTTTATTTAATGATATCTACAATGACTTAGATAAGATATTTTCATAACAAAACGTCATGACGATGCCACGTTAATACATCGTATTGACGTAGCACTATCCTCACTGTTTATTATCAAACAGCAAATGTAGGCAAATATTTCTTAAATATAATTTTTTCCTGGTCCTTGAATAGATGCCTAGAGTGAAATCGCTATTTTACAAAAGATTTAAAGCCTTAAAAATAAAAAGAAATCAACAACAACAGATATGCACAACTTTAATAGAAAATATAAATATATTTATGACACATGAAATTGTGCCCAAATTTGAAACATTTGTAATGTTGCAATAACTTGAATAACTAAATCACAAAAAATTACTTTTGTATAAAAAAAGGGTCCACCATATAATTTTACAGACCAAAGCTACTCCCTAACTATATATAATTAATTTACCACATAAATAGTAAGTATAGTAAATCATATACATCATAAAATGACTTTTCAATAATACCCTGCAAATGTGTATGCAATTTAATAGATTTTTAGTAAGGCCTAATATTGAAATTAAATTGTAAGTATGTAGACTGTATTCAATATTTTCTATTTCTGCTATTATGGTGTGGATACTAAATTAACTGTGATGTTCTTGCTAGTTCAATACAAAGTTTTAAACTTAAAATTATTCGAATATTAGTAATCGAATAAAATTCAACTTAAAATAAAAAGTACTTATCAATTAGTTTTTGTAAGCAAATGCAGCTACAATTTAGTTGCATATAGAAACAAATACATGTATTAATTATTAAAAGTATATAGAAACAAATACATGTATTAATTATTAAAAGTATCTAGATCATTAATTGGTCGTACGATCATAGATAACTAATATGAATTTTTGTTATGTACGAGATTCAGTACAGAAATATATTTTTATTGTGTACGGATATATATTTTTATTATGTTCATGACTAGGTATGAGATATTTCTAATATCTGCATAAGAATGAGGAGAAATTAAATAAGTATGAGATATTTCTAATATCTGCATAAGAATGAGGAGAAATTAAATAAATGATGATTTCTCTTGAGTCGTAGTATATATATAGAATTTCCAAAACCCAATATACGAACCACAAATTTAAATTTTTAATGAAGTTAACAATTAGCGAATAATAAATAGAAAATTTCTAAATTAAATAAAATCCTTTTGCTCAGACCTAAGTTCCACCATTTAATGTAATGCATTTTTCAAGTTGCATACATTATTTTTGCACCTAAATCAACTTTCTAAATAGAATATCTTGAAATGGATTGCCAGATTAGATGTTTTTAATTATATACTCTATATGTACACAAACATTTTATACATAAATAAACAAATAAATTAGAAAATAAAAGTATACTATCTAATATAATAATATATGTTATATACACACATATAGAGAGAGACAGCCCACGGCCACGGAATACGGAAGAAATCAAAGCCATTATTTATTAATCGTTTTTAAATTTACAAGATAGTTAAATTATAAAATCGAACTAGTGTGTATTGCACACTTAAATACGTGCGTAAAAAACAAGAGAATTATATTAAATAAAAAAAGAAAGATATAAAAAATGAAAAAATTAGGGTGATGAAAAAAAATGGATAAGGGAGAGAAAAGAGTTATCTATACAAGAACAAAAATAAAAGTATAGAAAGAGAAAGAGTTTACACGATCCTAGAAATGTATTTATTCGTATTTTGATTAAATAAAAGTTTTTTTTAAAATCTTTTTATGTATTTCCCTTGTTTTCAAACTTGTGAAAGAAAGGGAAAAAAAACACTTTTTACTTACGATTGCTTTGATTTTTTTAATCAATATATATAAACTTTATTTTTATCAATATTACTCAACTGATAAGTAATATCATAATTTTTTTTTTCAAAGGAAAATGAGATTATCATTTCATGAAAAAGATAATTCTATAACAGTCAGAGACCACTTCCAATGGAGATTGAATCAGGCATTCCATAACTCTCTTGTTCCCAGATCAACATGATAGCCATTGAGTTTTCAACATAGAATTGCAATATGGAAGAAGGCTGCATGTTATGTTCATGATCAGAGTATTCACCTGCCTTGTCAAATCTTCTCAAATTTTAGTTATAGTAAGGATGCATATTATGATTTTTAAATGAAATTTTAGAAGTTTGAAGATGCATGAGAGTAAGTGCTCACCAGAGCCTAGTAAATCACACGGTACATGATGAACGTTGCAACGTCGTTCATAGAACGGATGGTTTTGTTGACCTTCTCATGGAAATAAAACTAAGAAGAAAAAAATTTGGTTAGGAAATTAGTGCAAGTAAATTGTATTTCTTGGAACACAAATAATTAGAACTCTTTTAGAAAAAATATATACATTTGAATCAAATAGATAATATTTTAAGAACACAATATTTAGGACATCGAACTTTGATGTCGTTTAAATACTTTATAACTTCACGAACTACTTTTTGAAAATAAATAAAATTTCTCTCTAAACATTCATATCATGAATGATGGATTATACAGTGCAGCATGGCTAAAAGAAGATAAAAAATTTTATAATTTTATGTCGAAATATATTGTTTGTTACATGATGAAAGCAAACGGTTGGTTACACTTATAACGTAGAAGTACTTCCATATTGTTTATAAGTATATACATGTCTATGAAATAGTATCATGTTGATTTCAATATATCTGTGTCTACTTGACAAAAAGACACGTATAGTTAAATTAACTTACATTCTTTCTTTATCTATTAAACTATGACTACCATAATTATATTAACTAATGTCTATTCTATATCTACTTAAATTAAAATACACGTAGTTAAGAGACATGTATTGTTATATTAACTACCGTATCTTCTGTATCTACTTACTAAGAGGCACGTAGTTGTATTAGCTAGCGTATCTTATGTATCTATATAACTAACAGACACTTAGTTAAGAGACGGGTGCAGTTATATTAATTAATCTTCATCAACTTAACTAAGAAACATGTGCGGTACATTAATTAATGTTCTTTTTATATCTACTTAACTAAAAGATGCATGTCGTTATATTAACTAACGTACCTTTTCAGTTTTGGTGGTTCCCGTGCGTTTTCTAACCTCAATAGTCCATCTCCCCTCCAGTCATTCCGTCATTGACAACGGATACTTACTTTCCATCTCGGGATAGACTTCCTCCAGTATTGGGAACACCACCCTCTGCCCAAGCTGGATTTCTTTGGCTTCCATTTTTTTTCTGTTCAAACTCTCATATGGTAGTAAACATAATATGATGCCTTCCCTGTTGCATTCTTTAATTCAAGAAAAGAAGAATATAAATAAGAGAGTCATATTAATTTTTGCGATTTCATACATCTCAAATTTTGTCTTATGTAGTTTCTTTTTGGTGTAGCAAAAATGTTAGAAGACGTAATCTTTTTGGTGTATGGTCATTTGTTATATTAGAATTGCTTCTTTCAAGATTTTCTTATAGTGGATATAAATAAAGTGTCAATTATTAAAGAAAAAATTAAACCAACCTCTAACATTTCCAAAATATATTCGGACTGTTCCTCGTATCTTAAAAGTCGGAGCGAAATTGCTTTGGATTCCACTATCATAGATGCAGTTAAATCCTATTTCTTCTTTTGTGAAGATCCTGCATTGCTTGAACATACTTGCTCCTGCAAGATTGAATTTTAATTCTTAGTTGATAAGTAAACCATAAACATAAAATAGAAGGGTGAGAATGATTTGTAATTCATGTGCCTTTTTTTCCCTTCATGGGTAGTTTGCTAGAGGTTATATATATATATATATATATGTATATATATATATTTCGTAACTTACAAAATCATAGATGGTTAAACGATTAATAGAATCAGCATATTCAGGTATCAGTTGACGACATAACAACTATATGCATGTACAAAGTGTTCATCCCTTAATTTGGTTTGACTAGCAATAGATTTCTTCTAATTAAGTTCTACTTCAGTGTATGTATTTACTGTACAACATTTTGTCGGCTTGTTGAATTCTTATATCAAGAGGTAGTTCAAAAGAATTAGTAAATAAATATAATACTTAATTAAATCTGATCTTAAAATAAAAAAGTATTGTAGTAATTTATGTCATCAAATTTATTAATTTGATTGAATTTGTAACAACTTATCACAATTTTAACCTAATTTCACTTGAACACTCAACTTTTAACAATCCTAGATTTAACACTTTGTTGTTTGGATTGGCATGTAATTCCCATCCACAATGCATTAAATTTATCAGTTTAAAGAAAAAAAAGAACAAGAAGAGAAAGAGAGAGTTTTAAGATGGAGAAGAAAGAATCTTTCCCACAAATTGAACAGTATGACATCCCTCCCCACCACCTCCCACCCCACACACACACACACACCAAGATAGAGTGAGAAATACAAAAAGTATTACGAATGAGAAAAAAGAATTTTTTCCACATATAGAATCTCATATAAAAAAATTAGGTAAGCCAATTTTGATTTTTTGAAAAAAGAATTTTTTCCACATATAGAATCTCATATAAAAAAATTAGGTAAGCCAATTTTGATTTTTTTTTGTCAAAAAGCTTTATTTCAAATTCGAAAGGAAAGCCAAAAGAATTGTCTTTCCACTTTCAAGATTGAGCAATTTTCAGTTTTAAGTCAGTACTTCTTATAGAATTTATATTTAGAATAACAGATCAAAACAAATGAACAAGAGTGAAGATCACACACATGTAAATTTATTTTTTGAAGAAAAAAAAAAGAAACAAAATGAAAGAAAGAAAGATCTACCGTACCTGGTGGACTCTTGGAGGCACTTGTGATGGTGGTGCGGATGGGGGTGAGGGTGGGGGTGGGGGTGTCGGAAAATTAAAATTCAACGGCTTCGGGAAGAGCACACCATTAACTCTCCAACATCCATAGAAGTTATCTTTCTCAAGTATTGTCTACAAGTTGAGAAATTAACATTGATTAGAGTTTATACATAACTATAACATAAAATTGAAAGTTGAATGCAGTTGAATCATTGAGAAGATCTACATTGGTTTCTTCGTTTGATATTTTCATAACAAAGTGTCAGGATGATGCCACGTCAATATATTGTATAGACATAGCACTATCATTACTGTTTATTATCAAACACCAAAGGTACGTAAATATTTCTTAAATATAATTTCTTACAGATCCTTGAATTGATGACTAGAGTGAAATTACTAATTTACAAAAGATTTAAAGCCTAAAAAATAAAAAGAAAAATCAACAACAACAAATATGCCCGACTTTAATAGGAAGGATAAATATATTTATGACACATGAAATTGTGTCCAAATTCGAAACATTTGTAATGTTGCGATAATTTGAATAACATAATTTAACTAAATCGCAAAAAAATTACTTTTATATAAAAAAAGAATCCACCATATAATTTTACAGACCAAAGCTACTCACTAGCCATATATAATTAATTTACCACATAAATTAATAGTAAGTATAGTAAATCATATATATCACATAAAATGACTTTTCCATAATACCCTGCAAATGTGTAGGCAATTTTAGAGATTTTTAGTAAGGTCTAATATTGAAATTATTAATGACACATAATTGAAATTAAATTTGAAGTATGTAGACTGTAATTTGTATTTTCTATTTTTGCTATTATGGCATGGATTCTAAATTAACTGTGATTCTAAATTATTTTCAAAATTGTGAAAGAAAGGAAAAAAAAACACTTTTTACTTATAATTGCTTTGATTTTTTTAATGAATAAACTTTATTTTGATCAAAATTATGTTCATTATCATAATTTGAATTAAAATTTATCATTTTCTATTATTCTTCAAATTTGCACATTTAAAGTTTACATATACTCTTCATAATTACTTGACACTATTAAACTTCATATTCATAAGGTTAACATTCTAATTTTTTCTTTTATAGCATTAGTTGATATTATTTTTATAGTATTCACACACATTTCGAGTTTAAATTGATTACAAGACAAGAAATAATATGGACCAAATGAGATTTATTATTTTGTGATTTACAATCTCTGAATTCAAGTAACCCCCTGATTCTTCATTAAGAATGTCTTGAATCGGGGATGTGATGTGATCTCCCTTAGATTTTTAAAAGGCTATCGCATGCTACCTTGAAATATTGTATCAAGGCCTTGTGGTTGTAGAGTTTCGTCGTGGCAGAAAGCATTTGGACTTGCACTTGCTTTGGATTTGCTACATGTGTGTGTGTGTGTGTATATGTGTATGTGTGTCATGACTTGTGAGAGGTGAACATCGCTTTTTATAGGCATCAGTAGAGATTTAGACAGTTTGAACTCATTTCCTTGGACTTGTATATTATGGCTTTTAGTATGAGCTAATTTCCTAATGGGCTGCATTTGAATATGCATCTGGCCCAACATAGCCAATACAAAATAAAAGAAATAACTTTATGTATATTCTGAATTTATATATAAGGACACATATGACCCAGATTCAATATGGGCTCATGAATTTATTGTCTTAAAAATATGAAAAATTCAGATTTAGTATGTACTTTTATTTGAAAATATAATTATTAGTCAATTTATTTGGACTTTAACTGATTATTCATCCCAATATTTTGACGTCAACATATAGTATATAAAATACGAATTAAGTTGTTGTTAGAATTAAATATGCCTATTCGTCCGTGAAAGTGTTATTTAATTCAATGTTGACTTTTTCTATTAGAATTTGATATTGTAATAGTAAAATAATAATTATCTATTCATAGTTAAATATGAAATGTATTAATTGAAATAATGTTTTGAGGATAAATTTAATTTTCACACTTGAATTATGCAATGAGTATTAAACACCACTCTAATTACCAAATGTACCAACCCCCCTCCCTCGTTAATTCTTGATTTGGTGGATGAATACCAAAATTGCCCTTCAAGTCAAATGTTGGAATTTATAGTAATGATATTACAATATAGATACATAGTGGATAAATTTTAGTTTGAAGTCGCGTTTTGTTGTAAAGTAAAAGCCAAAATGCGGTTTCAATTCAGAGTTGGGGAAAAAGTGCTTGGTAAAGTTGGTGATGGTGGAGCGTTCATTTCTCCTTGAAAAAAGAGCAACTTCTCTAACAGTTTTTACTTTATGTTTAATTTTTCAATTTAATTAATTTCATATAAATACTCAACCTTAAACAAATTTCTAAAATTGAGATTTTATTATTTGAATGGGCATGTAACTCCCCTTTAGAGTGAGAGTGAGAGTGAGAGTGAGAGTGAGAGTGATAGTGCAAAAAATCGTGGAGGGTGTCATTTCGTTTAATTATAATAAAGCATAAATACATGTTTCTCTTTTTCTTCCTTTTCTTTCTTTTGGGTGGAGCTTATATAGTGGTTGGTCCTTCACTGCAGTATAGATGAGCGGCTTGGACTGTGTTGTGTTGCCTTTTTTAATCTGGACACCTTTTAGGGCTTCGTTCATTTAAGTCATTCTGCTGGTAATCAATACTGTTAAAATTATATGGCCCAAATCCGAGGCCCACAAATCAAACCCATTACCACTTGGGAGGCCCTCTACCCGGTAACCGACCCACCGCCCTAAAACCGACCCGGTTTTGACTAGGTATTTATTTCCCACTCTTCTAACGCTAATCAGTTTTTCCCCTCTCTCACTCGGTTTCCGCCGCTTCCCCTCTCCTTCCTCCTACCTCCGACTATGGCAGTTACACCCTTCCATTATCCCCATCTCCGGCGGTTTCCTAAAGCCAATCTAATGGCTTTTAGGAAATCGTCTAATGGACTTGTTCCCCGGCTGTTCCAATGAACCCTATAAATGGGAGTTCCATTCTTCACTACCAGGAGACGCGCAAGAGAAATCTGTTTTCTTCTTCCCTACTTCCCTGAAATATTTCTGTGTGATTCTTCTGTGTGGTGGGTTGCGGTGATCGGTCATCTGTTCGGGATCTCTGTGATCTGGTTTCTGTTGGGTACTATGTGTGGAGGAGCAACCGTGGTTCTGGTGTTGGGTTTCTGGGTATGGTATGTTGTGACCGTGTCCCTTGTTATATTGGATCTGGCTCTATCTCCTGAGCCACATTCAAACAGCTTTTATCTTCTTCATTTACTGCATTTCTTTTTTGTTATTTCTGTAACAATTCTTTTTATTTGGCCTGTAATTTTTAAGGAGTTTCGTACTCCATTTCAGTGTAATAGTTGGTTAGGTTATTTTTTATCACTGGAGGGTTATTCCCTACAGTGGTATCAGAGCCTGCATTCCTGATCCGTGCTCATCCCTGGTGGCAGTAACTTTCGATAAACCCCTCATCTGGTTTTGTTTTTTTTTTTTGTCTGTTTCCTTTACTTTTCAGTTCATATTACTGTTACATATCCTTATTTCCTATTATCTCTGTTTGCCGAAGTGATACCCCCTAATATCCCTCTTGGCCGGACCCTTGAGGTCGTCGGGTATCTAGACGGGACTTAGGCTGGTGAGCTTCGGTTCTGGTATATATGTTGTATTGCTTGTTGATTTTCGTTATCACTATTATCATCTCTTACTTAAATATTTCCTGATAACTAGCTGTGATGGAATCTCAGTTTTTCTTGCTTCTGTATATTTTTCTGCCTATTGACTATTTATACTCGCATATTATTCTTATACATCTCTGAAATCTTGAATGTGTTGTTGAAATTACTCTGCTTTCTGTAATTTCTGTTTTCTATGTTATGTGTTTAAATCTGTCTTTCTGGGACATCCTGTGTTGCCTTGAAAACCCAAACTTTTTCCTTAAAATCTTTTCTAAAATGGCTGGTTACAGTCTTCAACCTTTTGACGGCAAAACTTATTTCTCTATATGGCAACAAAAGATGAAAGACATTCTTATTCAACAAAAGGTTTTCAAAGCCATTGATGGCAAGTTGTTGGAAATGTTTCCAAAGAAAAGAAAAAGGAAAACGATGAATTTGCTTACTCATCCATTATTTTAAATTTGTCTGATACTGTTTTGCGAAAAGTCGGTAAACTAGAGTCTTCAAAAGCATTATGGGATAAACTAGAAGAACTGTACACTGATATTTCTCTACCAAATAAACTATTTTCACTAGAAAAATTTTTTAGATGTAAACTTGATCTTTCTAAGAATATTGATGAGAATCTAGATGACTTCACTAAACTAATTCAAGATATTAAACTCACTGGTGATAAATACATTGACGAATACTCTCCTATTGTACTTTTGAATGCCATACCTGAACCCTACTCTGATGTAAAAGCTGTCATTAAATATGGAAGAGATAGTATCAATCTAGAAACTGTGGTTAATGGGTTAAAGAGTAAAGAATTAGACCTTTAGATCAATAAACCTAGCCAGAATCAACATGAGATTAATACGGTTAGGGGTAGAACCAAGTTTAGAAATTATAACTCTACGTACAATAGTAGAAGTAGGAGTAGACATAATAACATTAGGAGTAAGTCAAGACCAAGAGAAAACAACTTTAAAAATGACAGAATAAAAGATAGACGTTGCTATAACTGTGGAATAAAAGACCATTATATAAAAGACTGTAGAAAACCTAGACGTGAAAACAGAGATAGAAACTACGATGATAAAGAGAAAATCAATAATGTGTCCATTGAGTCTAACGGTGAAGTTTTTGTCGTATATGAAGTAAACTCTGTGAATTCCTTTGACATGAATGAATGATTGATTGATTCTGGCTGCACATTTATGAGTCCATTTAAAGACATTTTTTCAAATTTGAGATATGAGCATATTGGTTTTGTGTCTATGGCTAATGAGAAAAAATGCGAAATCAAAGGTCTTGGTGACATATCATTATGTTTTAAAGAAGGTTAAAAAATGATTTTGAAAAATGTTTGATATGTTCCTGACTTAAGTCATAACCTTATATCATGTGCTGCATTAGAAGAAGAAGGGTTAGAAGGAAGGTGGGGAAAAGGTATTATGAAAATTATGAAAGGGTCTTTCGTTGTTTTTAAAGCTGAACGAAAACGAAACCTTTACATTTGCACTGCTACATATGACAATATTGCTGCATCTGCTTTTGAAAACAATACAACCACTCTTTAGCATAAAAGGCTTGGACACATTAGCATGAAAGGACTTGATTTCTTAAAGAAAGATGGAATTCTGAATGATAAAATTGACAAATTAGACTTCTGTGAAGAGTTCATTTCCCTGCATCCCCATCCCCAAATCCATCTATGTCCACTTGCATTTTAGATTATGTTCATGCCGATGTCTGGGGTCCATCTAATGTGCCTACTCATGGTGGTAATCGATATTTCCTGTCAATCATTGATAACTATTCTCGTAAAGTGTTTGTTTTTTTGATGAAGCATAAATCAGAAGTTTTTGATAAGTTTGAAAAGTGGAAAATCCTTGTTGAAAACGAAACTAGTAAGAAGCTGAAATCACTTAGAACTGATAATGGTTTAGAGTTCTACAATCAACAGTTTTCTGAAATGTGTGATAAGTTTGGTATATAAAGGCATAAGACTAATCCTTATACTCCTCAACAAAATGGAGTAGCTGAACGCATGAATCGCACTGTACTTGAAAAAGTTAGATGCCTATTGATTAGTTCTGGTTTGCCTAAATCATTTTGGGGAGAAGCTGTTTTAACTGCTGCACATCTTATAAACATGTCTCCTTCTGTGCCATTATCTGATAAAACTCCCGACTTTATGTGGAATGGAAAATTGCCTGATTTGTCTTATTTACGCGTGTTTGGATGTTCTGCTTTTGCTCACCAAAATATTGATAAACTTGAACCTAGATCCCTTAAATGCATTTTTATTGGCTATCCTGAAGGGGGTAAAAGGCTATAGATTATGGGTTAGGAGTCAACCAGGCTTTAAAGTTGTAATTAGTAGAGACGTTACCTTTAACGAAAATGAGATGCCATGCTTACAAAAGACTCAACCCATAGAAAAGGAAACCACTTTTAACAAAGTAGATATAGAGGATAACCAAGAAGGGGATGGATTAGAGAACAGATTAGAACAAAATGCAGAAAATCTCGAAAACATAGGAAATACAAACACAAACCCTTTAAACAACCCCCTAGAAAACTACCAACTTGCTAGAGATAGGGATAGAAGACAAACTAGGATACCCCCAAAACTTAGGGATTTTCACACTAGTCTTAATACTGAACTAGGAGAACCATCTAGTGTTAAAGAAGCCTTAAAATCTGAAAAATGGCTTAGTGCTATGAAAGAAGAAATGAAATCTCTAATAGATAACAAAACCTGGATCCTAGTTCCTAAACCAGAAAATGCTTCCATTATCGATTGTAAATGGCTGTTCAAAATAAAATAGGAAAATCCCATAAAATACAAGGCTAGACTAGTTGCTAAGAGATTCACACAAAAAGAGGCCATAGACTATAATGAAATTTTCTCACCGGTTGTTAAATACACTACAGTCCGAATTATACTTGCTCTCACTGCCTACTATGACTGGGAATTAAAACAAATGGACGTTAAAACATGGTGACTTGGATGAAAACATTTACATGAATCAACCCTTTGGTTTCTTTGATGTGTCTAAACCTGATTATGTGTGTTTGTTGAAAAAATCTTTATATGGACTGAAGTAATCCCCCGTCAATGGAATAAAAAATTTGATGTATTCATGTTGTCCTTAAATTTCTCTAGGAGTAACCATGATCATTGTCTCTATTTCAAATATGAAGATAATACTCCTATTTTTTTGGTATTATATGTTGATGACATGCTAATTGCTAGTCCTAGTTTACAGCTTATTCATGTTTTACAAAAAGATTTATGCAATGCTTTTGAAATGAAAGACCTTGGTAATGCAAAACAAATTCTTGGTATGAGCATTATTCGGAACAGAAATACATCTACTATTCTTCTAAATCAGAAAACATACATTTTAACTGTTCTCAAAAAGTTTTCAATGGAAAATGCAAAACCCACTACTGTACCCTTGGCTGCCCATTTTCAGCTCTGTAAAAATCAATGTCCTCAAACTGAAAGTGATATACAAAAGATGAATAAAATCCCCTACTCTAATGTGATTGGTTCTGTTATGTTCCTAATGGTGTGCACTAGACCTGATGTTGCTTATGCTATTAGCTGTTTGAGTAGATACATGTCAAACCTAGGTCCCCCTCATTGGAAAGCCTTGAAATGGTTACTTCGATATTTGCGTGGATTTGAAAACATTGGCATTAAATTTTCTAAATATTCTGCACATGCACACCTTGTTGGATATGTAGATTCAAATTATGCAAATGACAGAGATAGTCGTAAATCTACCACTTCTACATATTTACTTTCTATGGGTCATGCATTAGTTGGAAATCCCAACTTCAACACATTGTTGCTTTATCTACTACTGAAGCTGAATACATTGCTACTACTGAAGCCTTTAAAGAAGCATTATGGCTTAGTGGGCTTTTAAATGAAATTGGTTTCCTAAAGGAAAAACCTGTGATTCTATCTGATAGCCAATCATCTATTCAATTGTGTAAAAATTCAGTTTTTCATGATAGAACAAAACATATAGATGTTAGATATCACTTTATCCGTGACATTGTGGGAAAAAATGAGATAAAATTAGAAAAGATCAGCTCTGACGAAAACCCTGCAGACATGGGCACTAAGTGCTTGCCCATAGAGAAATTCAGTAAGTGTTTAAAAATACTCCTGTTAAACCCTGACTAATATTTCCTTGTTTTTAGTGTTTTAACTGCAGGTACATCCATGGAGTATTTCATGGCAATGATGAGAAAACCAAATCCAAAAACCCCTGACCTACCCTATTGGGTATTTGGTCCAAGGTGGGGTATGTTAAAATTATATGGCCCAAATCCGAGGCCCACAAATCAAACCCATTACCACTTGGGAGGCCCTCTACCCGGTACCCGACCCACTGCCCTAAAACCGACCCGGTTTTAACTAGGTATTTATTTCCCACTCTTCTAACCCTAATCAGTTTTCCCCCTCTCTCACTCGGTTTCCGCCGCTTCCCCTCTCCTTCCTCCTACATCCGACTATGGCAGTTACACCCTTCCATTATCCCCATCTCCGGCGGTTTCCTCAAGCCAATCTAATGGCTTTTAGGAAATCGTCTAACGGACTTGTTCCCCGGTCGTTCCAATGAACCCTATAAATGGGATTCCCATTCTTCACTACCAAGAGACGCGAGAGAGAAATCTGTTTTCTTCTTCCCGACTTCCCTGAAATATTTCTGTGTGATTCTTCTGTGTGGTGGGTTGCGGTGATCGGTCATCTGTTCGGTGATTGGTTAGGTTATTTTTTACCACTGGAGGGTTATTCCCTACAAATACATTTGAACCTGTACAGTTATCTAAGTTTCATACATAATCCCCTTAAACCTGGACCGATTTCTACGTCGAAGCATTAGAAAAATTAAAACTACTTACCATATCATCCTCAATCACTTAATAATGAAAAGTACCATTTAATATCAATTATATAATATACCATTTTTAAGAATGTCAATATTTCTTTTCTAAGTTAATTTTGTCTTCCATCCGAAATCCTCAATGCCTGAATATCCATAAGCTATTTAGAATTAAATTGGAGACGAGCTCTTTATTAGATTGTTTTGTCTTAAGGTGCTGATGGCAAAAATTTTAGATGGCAAAAATTTTAGAAGCTAAGTATGAGAATAATTTAAAAATGGGTTAGCTCGATCTTTGTAACTCGATCCATTATAGAACAACAAAGAATATTGCTTCATTAGAAGCTAGTTTTATTTATTCAGATTTTGCAAAAGCACAATTGCAAAGCTTAGCTTACCTGCTAAGGATCGAGATAATGTCTCTAGATTGTAATTTTAATTCAAAGTTTATATGATTAAGAACTTTGTTGCTACTTTAGCATTTTATTTTGAGTTTTGAACTTAATGTTCATGGGCTTTTTGTATTTTCGTTGTATGCTTTATTTATTTTAGACGAGTGTGTTTATTGTTGTATGAGAAATTCTCATGAGTTTCTCATATTTATTCCTGGTTTTGGAGCAACTTAATTTCATTTAGCTTTGGGACGCTTCATTTTGTGCCTCAAGGAAACCTTGATTATTATTTTGCTTCGGTGCATTCTATTATGCGCCTGAAGAAATCTTTATTTTCATTTAGATTTGCAGCCTTTCATTTTGCACCTCAAGCTAGCTTTGATCTTTATTTAGCTTCGGGCATTTTTTTACGTGCTTGAAGGAATCTTGATTTTTATTTTGCTTCGGCCGTTTTTTTATGTGCCTAAAAGAATTTTGATTTTTATTTGGCTTCGGGTCGTTTTATTTTGCACCTCAAAGAAGCTTTGATCATCATTTAGCTTTGGGGCGTTCTATTATGCGCCTCAAAGAAACTTGATTTAGCTTTGGGGCGTTTCATTATATGCCTCAAAGAAGCCTGATTATCATTTAGATTCGAGGTGTTCTATTATGCATCTCAAAAAAGCTTGAATGTCATTTGAGGTTATTACTCCCTATTTGAGGGTACGTTATTGTGATGAGCATATATTTATTTATTTATTTGCATTTACTTTAAGCTGTCATATTATTATGCATAAATAAAGGCATATTAGCCCAATTGTTCAGAACATTACGCTAATGGCACAAATGTTGCATTCTATCTTTTGGAAATTTAATTGAAGCAATACATAAAAAAAAGGGAGTCGGCAACGCACACAAGGGAAAGATCCAGGCTAATCTCTTTGTCGTTTCTCCCTTGAAACAAAAATCTACATTATTTTTACGATTAATTACATTTTGTCATCTGAACTATGATTGTTTTTATATTTTGCCATTTAAAATTGTTTTTGTGTCAACTTGTCATCTCAACTTTCAAATCCTCAAATCCAAAGTCAAGATTATAGCCATAATTTGAGATTATAGGTATAAGCTGTAGCACCCCCTTCGCTACAAGAACTATATCTACCCTAAACGTCATACTTATAGTAATCCCTATGTTCATATATATACATTTGCACATAACCATCTAATTAATTTGCATACGTAATCCCAACACGTCATAATTGGTATTATCAACCCACAACATTATATATACATATCACACATCACAAAGTGATTTGTCACAGGTAATCCGTACACTTATATTCTCCCTGTACAAACAAAATGTGATTTGTACTCTAGTTGACAAAGAGGAGAAAATTGCATACTGGCCCGACCTGCCTGAGTATAGCGCGTAGACCTACTCTTCAACAGTCAGACACCTCACCTGAATGAAAATGTCAGCAGAGGGATGAGCCTGCCACTCATTAAGCAAATAACCAGCCCTATCTATATATGTATACCACATATAACCTCAAACAAGATAAATAGGCAAGATGCATAGAATATATAGTCAATTTGCTTCCACATAATCATCTTTATTACACCACATAGCTATCTCGCAATAAGATAATCAAATTAAACTTCCCTTTTACTATTTTGCTTACCAGAAGGTGATATTGTGTTTTTCCCGTCAACTCAATCTCACTGTTATATAAGTTTAAGTGAATCCCCTTGATAGCCGGCTCATCAATCTCACTTCGCATCATAGCTCTTTTATTTCGCATCGTAGCTCTTTTCACATCACATCTTTTTCATATCGCATCAAAGCTCTTTTCATTTCATTTCTTTCTCATATCGCATCAAAACTCTTTTCATTTTATTTCCCCTTATAGGCTTTTCAACACATCAAGGGGTATTCACGCCACAATATACATTCAATTTCCACCACTCCCTCATTTTCACATATCACCATTCTTGTGAGCAACTAGTAACGTAAAACAGTATATCCATATATTCTCATTTTCAGACATCCACAACACATCAAACAACAAACATAATATTTCAACGTATTTTCTCATTCCATGTACACAATACCATCAATCAAATCAAATCATCCATCCCTCATATACTTTCAGATAAATCCATATCAGTATGAACCGCAAATTCAGATAACAGTAAAATCACAATTAAAGATACATATATAGATAATACTAATTATTTACTTACCTCGACCTTACAATGCCTTTATCTATTCAATAGGTAGTGGTTTGGTCTTCTCACTTTACCCCCGTATCCTATAATGAGTTATACCACACACAATAAATATATCGAGAATATTGTAATTTCTTTTAAATATAAGATTGAATATCATTTGTACAATTTCTAATAATTCTTTAATATTCTATTTCTGTCGAAATATAAATCTTTTTTTTCCTCTTTATTAACATACCATTTATTAAATACAATTTTTGGAATATTTCTATGAATTTTCTATCAATTTCTCGCTATTATACACTTCAATTAAATAATAATACATATAATTGCATATTTGGTAAATAATTCCGATGGAATTGCATCAATTAGCTATAGCAATATTCAAATCTAATGAATTTAATAATCTAATTAACCAACGATATCATTTTTATATCCGACACTATTTTAAATAGTCGAACTCGTAAAATATTTCGGTTAAATAGTACATCAATTAGTATAAATAATATTTAATAAACGTACTAATTAAATAATATAATTATATAAATTAATAAAAGTTAAATTACAATTCTTCGTACCTCTGCTTCTTTTCCTTTTTTTCTTTTCCTTTCACCATAATTGTGTGTGTGTGTTGTGCAATGTGTGTGTATTATGTATGTATGTGTGAGTAAAGAGAGGAGAGTGAGGCGGTGGGGGGATGGCCCACCTCCCACTCTCAATCCTCTCTCTCTCTTTTCATATGTATATATATATTATTCATTAATATATATATATACTAATATATATATTATTTACTAATACATATATAAATAATAATAATATTATTATTATTTATTTAATTAGACTTTTCTTAAAATACCCATTACGTCCCTCCTAAATTTCTTTAATTAATATAAATTGTCCCAAAATATTATAAGAAACTCCAATTTAATCTGTTCAAATTTTATTATATTCTAATTATGGTCCATAATTTATGTACTAATTAACTAAGTTTCATAGAAATTCAAACCAAGTAAAAGGGAGATCTACAAAAAGATTTTACCTTTGAGTTTGTTAAATATATTCTTGAAGAGAATAATTAGAGGATTAGATAGAGATCATACCCATTTTTACTTATCACATATATATTTCTATTTGTGATAATTTGTTAGTATTGTGATTTTCAAACACAACAAAATCAGCATCCAATATCATCTTGAGTTTGAAGTTCTATATAAGTATAGAGCTATTAGACCTTGTCTAAAATGGTATTTGCGTTAATATAAATTTCTTATAAAATAACTTATAATTATAGAGGGTATATTACAATAAGTGGTATTATATCATTAGAGGTGTGAGACAACATTTGCGAACACGAAATTTTGCACACCCCTTACCTACCATAGGGGTTTAAGAGTAATTAATCCTCTTTAACTGTTAATTACTTATTTTTGTTTTTAGTTCTATGAAATTAGTTCTTGGGGTTAATTTATAAATTTTTTATTAAATTTATATGAATTCCAAATTTATATTATATATGTATATATTATCAAAGAAAAATGAGATTATCATTTTATGAAAATGAGAATCAGCGTACCTGAAGTTTTGAATATCAAGAGTAAGATCAGTTGAGCACTACCCACAAAGACAACAACATCACAGACCACAAAGAACCTATTACAGAAAGGGCAATTGAGCATAGACATAATTCTGTAACAACCAAAGACCACACTTTCAATGGAGATTGAATCGGGCCTTCCATAACTCTTTTGTTCCCAGATCAACATGACAGGCATTGAGTTTTCAACATAGAATTGCACGGAAGAAGGCCAAGTTCATTAGCAGAGTATTCACCTGCTTTCTCAAAATATTAAGCAAATCAAAATTTTAGTGATAGTAACATGTGTACATGATTTGTGAATGAAAATTTTAGGAAAGTTTGAAGATGCATGGGAATAAGTACTCACCAGAGTTTAGTAAATCACTTGGTATATGATGAACTTTGCAATGTCGTTCATTGATCGGTGGTTTTGTTGGCCTTCATGAAAATAAAATTAAGAAAAAGAAGTTTTGGTTAGGAAATTAGTGCAAGTAAATCTGTTTCTTGGAACACAAATAATTAGAACTCTTTTTTATTGGTAGATAGATCCTTAAGAACAAATATATACATCTAAATCAAATAGATAATAGCTTAATAACACAATATTATGACATCCAACTTTGATATCATATAAATATTTTATAACTTCACGAATACTTTTTGAAAATAAATAAAAATTCTCCCTAATTTTTTTTTATCATGAATGATGGATTATATAATGCAGTATGGCTGAGAGAAGATCATAAGATAAAAAACGGAACAAATCTAGTATAGCAATATTTCCATACTTTTTATAACCGTATATATATTGCTGTGTCTACTTGACAAAGAGACATGTGTACTTAAATTAACTTAGGTACTTTTTGTATCTACTTAACTAAGAGACTCCCATAGTTATACTGACTAATGTATATTCTACATCTACTTAATTAAGATACACGCAGTTAAGAGACTTGTGCAACTTTATTAACTAACATATCTTTTGTATGTACTTCAGTAAGGAACATATCTTTTATTCTATTGGACCACGTGTAATTATATTAATTAAGGTATCTGTTGCATCCACTTAACTAAGAAATTTGCGCGGTATATTAACTAATGTACTTTTTTTATATCTACTTAATTCAGAGACACATTTGTACTAATTAATGTACCTTTTTGGGTTTGGTAGTTCCCATGCATTCTCTAATCTCAATAGTCCATGTCCCCTTCAATCGCTCTTTCATTGACAATAGAAACTTATTTTCTATCTCGCGATAGACTTCTTCCATAACCAGGAACATCATGGTTTTCTTAAAAAAGAAATTAAAACAACCTCTAACATCTCCAAAATATATTACGACCGTTCCTCGTATCTTAGAAAATTACATTAAATAAAAAAAGAGAGATATAAAGAATGGAAAAATTAGGGTGATGAAAAAAAAAATGGATCAGAGAGAGAAAAGTGTTATCTATATAAGAACAAAAATAAAAGTGTAGAGAGAGAGAAAGAGTTTACAACATCCTAAAAAAGTATTTATTCGTTTTTTTATTTAATAAAAGTTATTTTTAAATCTTTGTAAGTATTTCCTTTGTTTTTAAACTTGTGAAAGAAAGGAAAAAAAAACAGTTTTTACTTATAATTGCTCTGATTTTTTTAATGAATATATATAAACTTTATTTTATTAATATTATGTTCATTATAATAATTTGAATTAAAATTTATCATTTTCTATTATTCTTCAAATTTGCGCATCTAAAGTTTACATAAACTCTTCATAATTATTTGACACTATTAAACTTTATATTTTTCATAAACTTCATATGTCTGCCATGACTTGTGAGAGGTGAACATCCCTTTTTATAGGCGTGAGCAGAGTTTTAGGCAGCTTGAACTCATTTCCTTGAACTTGTACATCATGGGTTTTGTCATGAGTTAATTTCCTGATGGGTTATATTTAAATATGCATCTGGCCGAATTTAGCCAATACAAAATAAAAGAAATAACTTAATATATATTCTGAATTGATCCATAAGGACACATATGACCCAGACTCGTGATGGCCTCATGATTTTATGTCTCTAAAATATGAAAAATCTAAATTTTTTACGGACTTTTGTTTTGAAATACAATTATTAGTCAATTTATTTGGACTTTAACTGATTATTTATCCCAAAATATTTCGGCCTCAACATATAGTATAAAAAATGTGAATTAAGTTGTTGTTAGAACTAAATATGCCTGTTCGTCCGTAAAAGTGCTATTTAATTCAATGTGCTATTTAATTCAATGTTGACTTTTTCTATTAGAATTTGATATTGTAATAGTTAAATAATAATTATCTATTCATAGTTAAATATGAAATGTATTAATTGAAATAATATTTTGAGGATAAATTTAATTTGCACACTTGAATTATGCAATGAATATTAAACACCACTCTAATTACGAAATGTACCTGGCGATGGTAATTACAAAAAGACCAAATTACCCCTCTTTTTTGAAGAAATTTACAATAAAGAGTAGGATCCACGCATGGAGATTGGGGTTGGGTCGCCTGACCCGGTCCGATTGGCTCCCCCACTCTAAGAACCATTAGATTACCTGATACTTGGACCACTGGATGATGCCACGTGGCAAATCCTAAACGGTACTGTACACTATAATACTAGCATTTATGAACATTTATAGGCAAGTGCATTTATCACATTTCTTTTCTGTGATCTCACTTGCTCTCCATTGATCGCTTTCGACCCCATCTCCTAACTTAAGCATCAGAGGGCCTTATGTGGGGGCTACCCAGCAAGCCTAACGTGTGTTCTGTTCTTAGGATTCACTCGTAGGAAGCTCAAAGTGGGATTCGGCGACTCGATCTGAGGTACCAGGTTCTGCAACCCGATCCCAAAGTGTGCGACCTACATCATTTTGGCGCCATCTGTGGGAACCTAAGAATAGGGGAGTTAGAAAATGGAAGAATCATCGAGGAGAGATCGACACTTAGAAGAAACTCCGATAAGAGAAGAAAAACAAATGTTGCAATTGTCACGAGCGGATTTACAGTAAATGATGTAGGAAGCAAGCAGGAAGGCCATAGTTGAGTATGAGAGGAGAATTGTGACGCCTGCTCGTGAAGGTGTAAGAATACAATTATTTAGGGATGTTGAAGGGGAGCAAGGGCGTAAGGTCACGAGGGCACCTGAAAAAGGTCCCGAGAGAACGATGTCAAATGTGGTAACGAGTAAGAGGACGATCTCACCGCAACAAGGCATCTCTAGGGCAGAGGTAGATAATGTCAGCTACCAGATAGAGAAGTTAGGAAAGCAAATTGAGGAAATGAAGAAGCGAGGGGAGTTCGTCTCACAGAATAGAAGTTCTCCATTCACTAATTGGATTCTTTTAGAGGTCGTGGATAGTAGCTTTCAGTTTCCTAACCTTTCCAAGTATGATGGGACCAAGGATCCTAGGGAGAATGTTGCGGCATTTGACCTAGTGATGAATCTGTACGGTCCGACAGACCCAATCAAGGCCAAACTATTCGTAACTACTTTGAAGGGTAAAGCGCAAGAATAGTTCACTAATTTGGGTAGTGGAACCATTGATTCTTATGAGGAGTTGATTCAAAAATTTTCTTTTCACTTCGCGAGCAAGAGGAAAGCAAAGAGGTCTGCTACATACCTCTTTACTATTAGGCACAGAGACGATGAGAATCTTAAAAGCTTCATGGGAAGGTTTAATAACAAAATGTTGGAGGTGCAAGATCTGAGAATCGACATGATGGTCAGCATATTAATTCATTGGCTGGGAAAGGGCCATTTGCGTTGGCTTTGGCTCGCGACCCCCCAAGAGGAACATAACACATGATGGAGATGAAGGACAGTGAATGGACGAGGGATCAAAGTCGCATGAAGTACGTAGCTTTGCAACCTACCAGATAGCTTTGCAACCTACCAGATAGTAAAAAATCAATTTATTATGCTCGTTTAAGGTAATTTTTTTAGGCCAGGCAAGCTACCAGATAGTAGAATGAAGGAAAAAATGAAAGAACTTTTTCATGCTGCAGCACAATGTAAACACCTCTTATAGAGTGTTGCATTTTTTGGCGCCAATTTTTACCTTCAAAAAGGCCAAAAAAAGTCTATTTTACATGTAACAACTGAAGTAAATGGATTGTCCATTCTTCCATTTAAATTTGATGGTAAATGAGGTTTGGGACTAAGTTGGAAACTTTTCTTTAAAAAATGGGATGAAAGAGAAAATCATGTAAAGTATGGGATGAAAAATAAAAGGTCCATTTTTTACGGGACCGAAAAGATAATTTATCCCAAAAAACATTATATAAGTTTTTAATTTCATCCCCCATTTAACATTTTTATGTTATAATTTTACACTTGTAAGAAAAAAAATATAATGATGTTAACCTCACTCCATATATATATTGTACTTGTCACATTATAAGTACAAAAAATATATATGTTAAACGAAGGGCAAAATTAAAATTTATGTAATTTTTTTGGGTAAATCAGTATTCTTTGTTCAAGTCTTAAAGGAATGGAGTAGGTGTAAATGAAGATTTTTTGAAGGGCTCCACTTGTAATTTCAGAACTTTTTTGAAGAAAAGTATAATTTAACATTCTAGAGGGGGTCTAAATATAATTAATTCTTTTTAACTTTTAATTGGTTCTTTATTTTTAGTTATGAAGAATAATATTTGAGATTAATTTGTAAACTTTTTATTAAATTTATTGAATACTAAATTTGTATCATATATCTTTTTTTCCAAAGAAAAATGAAATTACCATTACAAAAAAGGCAGTTGAGTATCAAATAATTCTAAAACCATCAGAGACGACTTCCACTGGATATTGAATCAGGCATTCATAACTCTCTTGTTCCTAGATCAACATGATAGCCATTGAGTTTTCTCATAAGTGTATGGTGAGAACTATTTGTAATTCATGTACCTTATTTTTTTTATTCACTTTATGATTAGTTTGCTAGAGGTTATATATATATAGGGAGAAATATAATTTTGGTTCAATTTTTTAGGGACGGTGGCAACTTTAGTTTGGCTCTAATTCAAAATTATGAATCAGGATAGTAATTTTTGAAAAAAGGCAATTTATGGATTAAACGCCCTAATTTTTCCGGAATCGTGCACATAATGTGCACGTAACCACATAAATTTGGGAATTTCTCCAAAATTTGGGGAATTGGCTTACATGAAAGTAACTTTTCAGTGATGCTTACATGGCTAAAGTGACGTGTTTTAAAATTTTACGAAAGCACCTGTTGAAAAAATACTTCCGCATAAGCTAATTAGCCGAATTTTGGAGAAATCCCAAAATTTATATTGTCATGTGCACATAATGTGCACAATTCGAGCAAAATTAGAGTATTTTGTCCTTAATTGCCATATTTTGAAGATTATGTCTTGATTCACTATTTTGAAATGGACCTGAATTAAAATTGCCACCGCCCCAAGAATCTGCCCCAACACTGTATTTTTTCATATATATATGTATATATATATTGTGACTTACAAAATCATAGAAGGTTAAATGATTAAAAGAATAAGCATATTTAGGTTTCAATTGACGATTTTGATTTTTCTTTTCAAAAAGCTTTATTTCAATTCAAAGGGAAAGCCAAAAGAATTGTCTTTCCACCTTCAAGATTGAGCAATTTTCAGTTTTAAGTCTGTACTTCTTATAAAATTTATATTTAGAATAAAAGATTTAAACAAATGAAGAAGAGTGAAGATCACACATACGTAAATTTGTTTTTTGAAGAAAAAAAAAAAGAAAGAAAATGAAAGAGAGGAAGATCTACAATACCTTGTGAACTCTTTGAGGCACTTGTGATGGTGGTGGGGATGGGGGTGTCGGAAAATTAAAATTCAACGGTTCGAGAAAGAGCACATCATTAACTCTCCAACATCAATAGAAGTTATCTCTCTCAAGAATTGTCTACAAGGTGAGAAATTAACATTGGTGAGAGAGAGAGAGAGAGAGAGAGAGATAGAGAGAGAGGTTGATGTGTGGGGTGTGTGTGTGCAGTGTGTGTGAATGTGTGTGTGTGTGTGTGCACAAAGAGTTTTTCAGAGGATGTGTGTGTGGGGGGGGGGGGGGGGAGAATGCAAGAGACAATGACAAGAGAGTGAGTAAGCAACTGATGAGTAATAAATTTTGTGTGAGTGTGTGTGTGTGTTTGTGTAAATTTATAAAGAGTGAGTGTCACGGAGACAATTCTTACAATTTTATTTAATGATATCTACACTGACTTAGATAAGATATTTTCATAACAAAACGTCATGACGATGCCACGTTAATACATCGTATTGACGTAGCACTATCCTCACTGTTTATTATCAAACAGCAAATGTAGGCAAATATTTCTTAAATATAATTTTTTTCCTGGTCCTTGAATAGATGCCTAGAGTGAAATTGCTATTTTACAAAAGATTTAAAGCCTTAAAAATAAAAAAAAAAAATCAACAACAACAGATATGCACGACTTTAATAGAAAATATAAATATATTTATGACATGAAATTGTGTCCAAATTTGAAACATTTGTAATCTTGCAATAATTTGAATAACTAAATCACAAAAAAAATTACTTTTGTATAAAAAAAGGGTCTACCATATAATTTTACAGACCAAAGCTACTCACTAACTATATATAATTAATTTACCACATAAATAGTAAGTATAGTAGATCATATACATCATAAAATGACTTTTCAATAATACCCTGCAAATGTGTATGCAATTTAATAGATTTTTAGTAAGGCCTAATATTGAAATTAAAATGTAAGTATGTAGATTGTATTCAATATTTTCTATTTCTGCTATTATGGTGTGGATACTAAATTAACTATGATGTTCTTGCTAGTTATCCAATAAAATTCACCTTGAAATAAAAAGTACTTATCGATTATTTTTTGTAAGCAAATGCAGCTACAATTTAGTTGCATATAGAAACAAATACATGTATTAATTATTAAAAGTATCTAGATCATTAATTGGTCGTACGATCATAGATAATTAATATGAATTTTTGTTATGTATGAGATTCAGTACAGAAATATATTTTTATTGTGTACGGATATGTGTTTTTATTATGTTCATGACTAGGTATGAGATATTTCTAATATCTGCATAAGAATGAGGAGAAATTAAATAAATGATGATTTCTCTTGAGTCGTCGTATATATATAGAATTTCCAAAACCTAATATACGAACCACATATTTAAATTTTTAATTAAGTTAACAATTAGCGAATAATAAAATAGAAAATTTCTAAATTAAATAAAATCCTTTTGCTGAGACCTAAGTTCCACCCTTTAATGTAATGCATTTTTCAAGTTGCATACATTATTTTTGCACCTAAATCAACTTTCTAAATACAATATCTTGAAATGGATTGCCAGATTAGATGTTTTTAATTATATACCCTATATGTACACAAACATTTTATACATAAATAAACAAATAAATTAAAAAATAAAAATATACTATCTAGTATAATAATATATGTTATATATACACACATATAGAGAGAGACAGCCCATGGCCACGGAATACGGAAGAAATCAAAGCCATTATCTATTAATCGTTTTTAAATTTACAAGATAGTTAAATTATAAAATCGAACTAGTGTGTATTGCACACTTAAATACGTGCGTAAAAAACAAGAGAATTATATTAAATAAAAAAAGAAAGATATAAAAAATGAAAAAATTAGGGTGATGAAAAAAAATGGATAAGGGAGAGCAAAGAGTTATCTATACAAGAACAAAAATAAAAGTATAGAAAGAGAAAGAGTTTACACGATCCTAGAAATATATTTATTCGTATTTTGTTTAATAAAAGTTTTTTTTTTAAATCGTTTTATGTATTTCCCTTGTTTTCAAACTTGTGAAAGAAAGGGAAAAAAAACACTTTTTACTTACGATTGCTTTGATTTTTTTAATCAATATATATAAACTTTATTTTTATCAATATTACTCAACTGATAAGTAATATCATATATCTTTTTTTTTTCAAAGGAAAATGAGATTATCATTTCATGAAAAAGAGAATCAGTAATATCAAGGACCCCAAAGCACCCATTATGGAAACGGCAGTTGAGCATCAACATAATTCTATAACAGTCAGAGACCACTTCCAACGGAGATTGAATCAGGCATTCCATAACTCTCTTCTTCCCAGATCAACATGATAGCCATTGAGTTTTCAACATAGAATTGCGATATGGAAGAAGGCTGCATGTTATGTTCATGATCAGAGTATTCACCTGCCTTGTCAAATCTGCTCAAATTTTAGTGATAGTAAGGATGCATATTATGATTTTTAAATGAAATTTTAGAAGTTTGAAGATGCATGAGAGTAAGTTCTCACCAGAGCCTAGTAAATCACGCGGTACATGATGAACGTTGCAACGTCGTTCATAGAACAGATGGTTTTGTTGACCTTCTCATGGAAATAAAACTAAGAAGAAAAAAATTTGGTTAGGAAATTAGTGCAAGTAAATTGTATTTCTTGGAACACAAATAATTAGAACTCTTTTAGAAAAAATATATACATTTGAATCAAATAGATAATATTTTAATAACACAATATTTAGGACATATAACTTTGATGTCGCTTAAATAATTTATAACTTCACGAACTACTTTTTGAAAATAAATAAAATTTCTCTCTAAACATTCATATCATGAATGATGGATTATACAGTGCAGCATGGCTAAAAGAAGATAAAAAATTTTATAATTTTATGTCGAAATATATTTTTGTTACATGATGAAAGCAAACGGTTGGTTACTCTTATAACATAGAAGTACTTGCATATTGTTTATAACTATATACATGTCATAGAAATAGTGTCATGTTGATTTCAATATATCTATGTCTACTTGACAAAAAGACACATATACTTAAATTAACTTACATTCTTTCTTTATCTACTAAACTATCAATACCATAATTATATTAACTAACGTCTATTCTATATCTACTTAAACTAAAATACACGTAGTTAAGAGACATGTATTGTTATATTAACTACCGTATCTTCCGTATCTACTTAACTAAGAGGCACGTAGTAGTATTAGCTAGCGGTTGTATTAGCTAGCGTATCTTATGTATCTATATAACTAACAGACACTTAGTTAAAAGACGGGTGCAGTTATATTAATTAATCTTCATCAACTTAACTAAGAAACATGTGCGGTACATTAATTAATGTTCTTTTTATATCTACTTAACTAAAAGATGCATGTCGTTATATTAACTAATATACCTTTTCAGTTTTGCTGGTTCCCGTGCGTTTTCTAACCTCAATAGTCCATCTCCCCTCCAGTCGTTCCGTCATTGACAACGGATACTTACTTTCCATCTCGGGATAGACTTCCTCCAGTATTGGGAACACCACCTTCTGCCCAAGCTGGATTTCTTTGCCTTCCATTTTTTTTCTGTTCAAACTCTCATATGGTAGTAAAATATAATATGATCCTTACCTGTTGCATTCTTTAATACAAGAAAAGAAGAATATAAATAAGAGAGTCATATTAATTTTTGCTATTTCATACATCTCAAATTTGGTCTAATGTAGTTTCTTTTTGGTGTAGCAAAAATGTTAGAAGACGTAATCTTGTACTTATCCACATTCAAATTAAATATGCAATATAAGTGTACGGTCATTTGTTATATTAGAATTGCTTCTTTCAAGATTTTCTTATAGTGGATATAAATAAAGTGTGAATTATTAAAGAAAAAATTAAACCAACCTCTAACATCTCCAAAATATATTCAGACTGTTCCCCGCATCTTAAAAGTTGGAGCGAAATTGCTTTGGATTCCACTATCAAAGATGCAGTTAGATCCCATTTCTTCCTTTGTGAAGATCCTGCATTGCTTGAACATACTTGCTCCTGCAAGATTGAATTTTAATTCTTAGTTGACAAGTAAACCATAAACATAAAATAGAAGGGTGAGAATGATTTGTAATTCATGTGCCTTTTTTTTCCCTTTATAGAATGATTTGTAATTCATGTGCCTTTTTTTTCCCTTTATGGGTAGTTTGCTAGAGGTTATATATATATATATTTTGTAACTTACAAAATCATAGATGGTTAAACGATTAATAGAATCAGCATATTCAAGTATCAGTTAATGAGATAACAACTATATGCACGTACAAAGTGTTCATCCCTTAATTTGGTTTGACTGGCAATAGATTTCCTCTAATTAAGTTCTACTTCAGTGTATGTATTTACTGTACAACATCTTTGTTGGCTTGTTGAATTCTTATATCAAGAGGTAATTCAAAACAAGCAGCAAATAAACATAATACTTAATTAAACCTGATCTTAAAATAAAAAAGTATTGTAGTAATTTATGTCATCAAATTTATTAATTTGATTGAATTTGTAACAACTTATCACAATTTTAACCTAATTTCACTTGAACACTCAACTTTTAACAATCCTAGATTTAACACTTTGTTGTTTGGATTGGCATGTAATTGCCATCCACAATGCATTAAATTTATCAGTTTAAAGAAAAAAAAAGACAAGAAGAGAAAGAGAGAGTTTTAAGATGGAGAAGAAAGAACCTTTCCCACAAATTGAACAGTGTGACATCCCTCCCCCCCACCTCCCACCCCACACACACACCAAGATAGAGTGAGAAATACAAAAAGTATTACGATTGAGATAAAAGAATTTTTTCCACATATAGAATCTCATATAAAAAAATTAGGTAAGCCAATTTTGATTTTTTTTTTGTCAAAAAGCTTTATTTCAAATTCAAAAGGAAAGCCAAAAGAATAGTCTTTCCACTTTCAAGATTGAGCAATTTTCAGTTTTAAGTCAGTACTTCTTGTAGAATTTATATTTAGAATAACAGATCTAAACAAATGATGAAGAGTGAAGATCACACACATCTAAATTTATTTTTTGAAGAAAAAAAAAAGAAACAAAATGAAAGAAAGAAAGATCTACCGTACCTAGTGGACTCTTGGAGGCACCTGTGATGGTGGTGCGGATGGGGGTGGGGGTGGGGGTGGGGGTGTCGGAAAATTAAAATTCAACGGTTCCGGGAAGAGCACACCATTAACTCTCCAACATCCATAGAAGTTATCTTTCTCAAGTATTGTCTACAAGTTGAGAAATTAACATTGGTTAGAGTTTATACAGAACTATAACATAAAATTGAGAGTTGAATGCAGTTGAATCATTGAGAAGATCTACATTGGTTTCTTCATTTGACCCGTGCTCCATCTTTTCTCCTTTGCAGAAAGAGTTCTTTGGAGAATGTGTGTGAGGGGATCTTCTCTCCTTTGCAGAAAGAGTTCTTTGGAGGATGTGTGTGTAGGGGGGGGGGGGAGAGAAAGAGAGAGAGAGAGAGAGAGAGAGAAAGAGAGTAGAATGCGTGTGTGTGTGTGTGAGTGTTTTTGTGTAAATTTAAAAGGTGTGAATGTAATACAAACAATTCTTACAATTTTATTTAATGATATCTTTGCAATCTATCTACAAAGTCAATTTATTATGCTCGTTTAAGGTAATTTTTTTAGGCCAGGCAAGCTAGCAGATAATAGAACGAAGGAAAAAATGAAAGATTTTTTCATGCTGCAGCACAATGTAAACACCTCTTATAGAGTGTTGCCATTTTTTGCGCCAATTTTAACCTTCAAAAAAGCCAAAAAAGTATATTTCACATGTAACAACTGAAGTAAATAGATTGTCCATTCTTCCATTTTAATTTGATGATAAATGAGGTTTGGGACTAAGTTGGAAACTTTTCTTTAAAAAATGGGATTAAAGAGAAAATCACGTAAAGCATGGGATGAAAAGTAGTAGGTCCATTCTTTATGGGACCAAAAAGATAATTTATCCCAAAAAACATTATATAAGTTTTTAATTTCATCCCCCATTTAACATTTTTGTGTTATAATTTTAAACTTATAAGAAAAAAAATATAATGATGTTAACCTCACTCCATATATATATATTGTATTTGTCACATTATAAGTACAAAAAATATATATGTTAAATGAAGGGTAAAATTAAAATTTATGTAATTTTTTTGGGTAAATCAGTATTTTTTGCTCAAGTCCTAAAGGAATGGAGTAGGTGTAAATGAAGAATTTTTAAAGGGCTCCACTTGTAATTTCAGAACTTTTTTGAAGAAAAGTATAATTTAACATTTCTACAGGGGGTCTAAATATAATTAATTCTTTTTAACTTTTAATTGGTTCTTTATTTTTAGTTATAAAAAAATAATATTTGGGATTAATTTGTAAGCTTTTTTTAAATTTATTGAATACTAAATTTATATCATATATCTTTTTTTTTTCAAAGGAAAATGAAATTACCATTTCATGAAAAAGAGAATCAGCAACATCAAAGATTAGAAAGAACCCATTACAGAAAGGGCAGTTGAGGATCAACATAATTCTATAACAATCAGAGACCACTTCCAATGGAGATTGAATCAGGCATTCATAACTCCCTTGTTCCTAGATCAACATGACAGCCATTGAGTTTTCTTATATGTGTATGGTGAGAACAATTTGTAATTCATGTGCCTTTTTTTGTTTCACTTCATGACTAGTTTGCTAGAGGTTATATATATAGGGAGAAATATAATTTTTGTCCAATTTTTTAGGGATGGTGGCAATTTTAATTTGGGTCTAATTCAAAATTGTAAATCAGGATAGTAATTTTTGAAAAATGGCAATTTATGGACTAAACACCCTAATTTTGCCGAAATTGCACACATAATGTGCACGTAACCACATTAATTTTGGAATTTCTCCAAAATTTGGGGAATTGGCTTACATGAAAGTAATTTTTCAGTGGTGCTTACATGGCTAAGGTAACGTATTTTGAAATTTCACGTAAGCACCGGCTGAAAAAATACTTCCGCATAAGCTAATTAGCCGAATTTTGGAGAAATTCCAAAATTTATATTGTCATGCGCGCATCATGTGCACAATTCGAGCAAAATTAGAGTATTTTGTCCTTAATTGCCATATTTTGAAGATTATTGTCCTGATTCACTATTTTCGATTGGACCTGAATTAAAATTGCAACCGCCCCTAAGAATTTGGCTCAATATTGTATTTTTTCCTATATATATATATTGTGACTTACAAAATGGTAGAAGGTTAAATGATTAATAGAATAAGCATATTCAGGTTTCAATTGACGACATATTGAACCGTGTGACATCCCCCTCCCCACCCACCCACAACAAGAGAGAGTGAGAAACACAAAAAGTCTTAAGATTGAGAAAAAATAATCTTTTCCACTAATGGAATATCATATAAAAAAAATAGGTAAGCCAATTTTGATTTTTCTTTTTCAAAAAGCTTTATTTCAAATTCAAAGGGAAAAGCCAAAAGAATTGTCTTTCCACCTTCAAGATTGAGCAATTTTTAATTTTAAATCAGTACTTCTTATAAAATTTATATTTAGAATAAAAGATCTAAACAAATGAAGAAAAGTGAAGATCACACACATGTATATTTGTTTTTTGAAGAAAAAAAAAAGAAACAAAATGAAAGAAAGAAAGATCTACCGTACTTGGTGGACTCTTGGAGGCACTTGTGATGGTGGTGTGGATGGGGGTATCGGAAAATTAAAATTCAACGGCTCAGGAAAGAGCACACCATTAACTCTCCAACATCCATAGAAGTTATCTGTCTCAAGTATTGTCTACAAGGTGTGAAATTAACATTGGTTAGAGTATATACAAACCTATAAAATAAAATTGAAAGTTGAATGTAGTTGAATCATTAAGAAGATCTACATTGCTTTCTTCGTTTGACCCGTGCTCCATCTTTTCTCCTGTGCACAAAGAGTTTTTCGGAAGATGTGTGTGGGGGGTGGGGGGGGGGGGGGGGGAGAGAATGCAAGAGACAATGACAAGAGAGTGAGTAAGCAACTGATGAGTAATAATTTTTTTTTTTGTGTGTGTGTGTGTGTGTAAATTTATAAAGAGTGAATGTAACGGAGACAATTCTCACAATTTTATTTAATGATATCTACACTGACTTGTATAAGATATTTTCATAACAAAGCGTCATGACGATGACACGTTAATACATCATATTGACGTAGCACTATCCTCACTGTTTATTATCAAACACCAAATGTAGGCAAATATTTCTTAAATATAATTTTTTCTTGGTCCTTGAATAGATGCCTAGAGTGAAATTACTAATTTACAAAAGATATAAAGCCTAAAAAAAAAAAAATCAACAACAACATATATGCATGACTTTAATAGGAATTATAAATATATTTATGACACATGAAATTGTGTGCAAATTTAAAACATTTGTAATATTGTAATAATTTGAATAACTAAATCACGAAAATATTACTTTTATATAAAAAAAAGGGTCCACCATATAATTTTACAGACCAAAGTTACTCACTAACCATATATAATTAATTTACCACATAAATTGATACTAAGTATAGTAATCATATACATCATAAAATGACTTTTCAATAATACCCTGCAAATTTGTTGGCAATTTAAGAGATTTTTAGTAAGACCTAATATTGAAATTAAATTGTAAGTATGTAGACTGTATTCTATATTTTCTATTTCTACTTCAATACAAAGTTCTAAATTTTATGTGTAACTATTCGAATATTAGTAATCGAATAAAATTCAACTTAAAATAAAAAGTAGTTATCGGTTTTTTTTATAAGCAAATGCAGCTGCAATTTAATCGTATATAGAAACAAATAAATGTATTAATTGTTAAAAGGATCTACATCATTAATTGGCCGTACGATCATAGATTGTGTACATATATAAACATCTAACACCCATACTATTTTCACTTATATTTTATTGATAACACTAATTATTTTAGTAATTTCAGTTCTATAATTTTGGTCTTGTAAAAATTAATTTTCATAATTTGTGTAAGATAAAAAATGACACCCTCTCATAAATTACATGACTGAAACTGTATTTTTTACTATACACCCAAGTATGATTGAACATCTTAATGATCTCACTAACAGTTGGAACACGAGTTTAATTGGTAAAAGTAGAGATAATAAATTTTGTTTGTACTTATGTAGAATCATCATATGGAAGTAAGTAATAATTTAGTTAGAGTTCAGATTACATCCATCGGTGACCAGACTCATATGGAAGAGAGACTTTCGAAACCCAAAAGCTCACCAAGAATCTTC
>NW_011628114.1:0-53516 GCF_000512975.1 Sesamum indicum | reverse complement strand
CTACTGCAATGGTATTAGATAGAGTATCGACAGTTGGTTTCGGATCTATGTTTTCTTTGTAAATGAACCGAGCCAAAATGTTCATACTAGGCTCCAGCATTAATTTCTCCCATGCGTCATTGGCATCTCCACCACGTCGAAGGAATACCTCTGTGGCGTTCAACCGATGGATCTGCCACCCGAATTCCTCCCTCATCCTCAAAATCTTTTCAACTTGATGGCATGCTAATTTGCAAGTGTTCGTCTTAATTTCATCAATAGCTGCCTTAAAAAGCTTTGCCCTAGTTTCACCATCGACAACACTCTCGCTCCTGGAGAACTCATCCATCTTGGGGAACCCAATGACACGTCTGATCCAATAATCATAGTCATGATTTTTTTTGTCAAAAAATGCCTTACCCTCCTCCACCAACCCGCTATCCACCTTCTGTTTAACCCTTTTCGACACGTATGAATGAAAGACCGGGATCACCACGTCCATCCCGAGAAAGCAACACTCGTACTTGGAGTGAAACTCAGATTGTCATTGACAAGTGCCTGTACGAAGGAATTGGACCCTCCAGCATTGATTGCCAGCCGATTCTTTTGTACGATGGCATCAACAGCTAGCAATGCATGATGCACAAAATCCTGTACAATGAAATCCACCTTGGGATCAATGATGCCAAGAAAATGGTGTGGCACGCTGCGACATTCTTCAATGCTAACCTTATTGGTTACTATGTCTAGGCCCTAGTAGACCTCAATTTTGTCTGAGTTGATGACCTCTATCCTGAAACGGGTGGCTAGGTCTATCACCATGCGCGATTTGCCTGTGCCAGTGGCACCCAATATAACCACCACCTTATCCTTCCCTTGGTGCTTGTTCATCATACTCCAAACTGAAAAGTTTGTCATGTTGGATTGTGTTGGTTTCCAGGAGGAGATCGACATTCCAATTGGTAATTACTTTTATTTTTTTTTTTAACACCTGCCAATTTCATCAAACAAATAAAAAAGAGAAAATGGCCACGTGTTAGAATTCTTTCAAACAAAACAAACCAAACATGTATCAAATACAATCTACTATTTTAGACTATCTATCTATCATAGAGAGACAAGCCCTTTTAAATTCTTGGATTAATTTCTCTTCTTCAAAAGGAGTTGTTTGGAGAAAACCTTCAAACATTTGTGGGCTCTAGAGAGAATCACGAACAAGTTATATTGATGTGAAAGAAATTGCCTAGATAATTGTTTGAAACGTGAAGAAACATAGGATGTGTAGGGGGTATTTATACATACAGACGTACACACAATATTTTAATTTCGAATATTTAATATAAACTAACTAAATAATTATTTTATACATATTAACTCGTTTATAAATGTGTATTTTTAGATACAGTAAATTCATAAAAAGATATAAAATAAATAAAGAATACGTTTTTTTTACATACTTGTGAGCTATATGAATAGATATTTTATATTTTAAATTCTGTATTTTATGTAAAAGTTCTTGCAAATTATTGACAACTGACATAGGTAGTACAAAATGGCAATAGTTGATAATTAGTAAGTCGGTGGACTAGGGTTTAAATTAATTTTGTTAAAAATATTTGAAAGTTTATTCATTTGTGGCCATATCACCTTGCCATCTCACAAAAAACGCCCAATATTACTATCAAGTCATTTCTTGTGACACATAGGATTAAAAAACTTCAAAATATATCCTACGTGGATGTCATGTCATGTTTTCGGACAAAAACTGAAATTTTGGACAAATTTATTGGGAAGTATCTTAAGATAGATCCGGGTGCATGTGTCATTGCACGCAATCGTCATAGGACTTTAATAGAAATAAATGTACCGGCATTCATTAATAACTTAAAAATACGTGTATTTTCCAAATAGGTACTAATGATATCTCGAGCATACAATGTGAAATGGAGATTACAGACATAATTATTATTAACTCAAATGAAATGACGCGGGTTTCTGGTAAGATGATCACGAAGAATCTCAGTGTGTAGTCTTTGGTGATCTTTGTGATTCGACTCTCGTGACTTCACATTCTTTTGTTTCACATGGGATTCACGATCATATACGTTAAAAATGAAGAGTAGTAATCATTCCAAACTAAGAGCTCTTGAACCCAAATCTGTCGATCCACTAGTTGTTTGTAGTAGCTACTGCAATGGCATTGGATGGAGTACCGAAAGTCGGTTTCGGATCTATGTTTTCTTTGTAAATGAAATGAGCCACAATGTTCGTACTAGGCTCCAGCACTAATTTCTCCCATGCTTCAATGGCATCTCCACCAGGTCGAAGGAATACCTCTGTGGCATTCAACCGATGCATCTGCCACCCGAATTCCTCACTCATCCTCAAAATCATTTCAATTTGACGGCAAGCTAATTTGAAAGTGTTCATCTTAATTTCATCAATAGCTGTCTTAAGAGGCATAGCCCTAGTTTCACCATCGACAAGACCCTCACTCCTGAAGAACTCATCCATCTCGGGGACCCCAATGGCACGCCTAATCCCATAACTATACTCATGAATTTTTGGGTCAAAAAATGACTTATCCTCCTCCACCAACCCGCTACCCACCATCTGATCAACCCTTTTCGACACGTACGAATGCAAGACTGTGATCGCGACGTCCATCTAGAGAAGGAAACACTCGTACTTGGATGGAAACTCAGTGTCATCATTAACAAGTGCCTGTATGAGGGAATTGGACCCTCCAGCAATGATTGGACACTGATTGCTTTGTACGATGACATCAGCAGCCAACAATGCATGATGCACAAAATCATGTACAGTGAAATCCACCTGGGCATCAATGATTCTAAGCAAAGGGTGTGGCATGTCGTGGTATTCCTCATTTCTCACCTTATTGGTTACTCTATCTAGGCCCTTGTAGACTTGAATTTTGTTCGAGTTGATGACCTCTGCCCCGAAACGGGTGTCCAGGTATATCGCCAGACGCGATTTTCTTGTGCCAATGGCACCCAATACCACCGCCACCTTATCCTTCCCTTGGTGCTTGTTCATTATGCCCCGAACTGAAAAGTTCTCATGCTGACTGTGCTGCCTTCCAGGAAGAGATCGACATTCTAATTGGTAATTACTTTTTTTTTTCTAGCACCAGTCAATTACATCACGCAAATAAAAAAAAAAGAAAGAAAAAGGCCGCGTGTTAGAATTTTCTCAAACAAAACATGTACTAAATACAATCTACTATTTTAGAATATCTATCTATCATACAGTGACAACGCCCTTCTCAATTCTTGAATTAATTTCTCTTCTTCAAAACGATTTGTTTGAAGAAAAACTTCAAATATTTGTGGACTCTAAAGAGAATCACGAACAAGTTTCATTGATGTGAAAGAAATTACCTAGACAATTGTTTGAACGTGAAGAAACATAGGATGTGTAGGGGGTATTTATACATACATACGTACATATAATGTGGAACAAGCCATGCATAGTAATAACTTTACGCTATCCCTATCCACTTACTATGTAACAATTCAAATAAATCATGAGCAAGGCTCTGTCCAAATTACTGTATTTTTTAATGTATTTACAAAATAGGAAAAGAATCATTAATTATTGCAAAGCTGTCGTAAAAAGATAATACAAATACTATTCATAATTAAGATGTCAAAATCTACATCTTGCAGGTACCATAAGAGATGCAATAAATCCATCGATAATTATTTTTTGTAAAAAATTATTCTCTGGATGTATAATGAGTAATTTTACTATATCGAATGAGAAAAAAATTATGAGAAATTAAACGATAATGACGAAGTACTTGGTGATTATCCATATCTTATGTAGGATTTGCTTTTAGTAAAATCGAGTAAGTTTACAAAATTGAATTTTGAATTAGAAAAAGTATTCTCATTAATTCGTCAACCTACTATATATGAAAAAACATATATTATAATGACAAAATCTATATTAATTGAAGGTTACTAAATGTAGTCTACAGATTTTATCTCTTATTTAGATTTACTGAAATTTAATTTGAGCAAATTCGGAATGTTAATTATGCTACTCTTGTAATTGTTACTATATGCAATTGATTCATGTATTTGGACATTTTTGGGTCCATGATTAGTATGAAAATAATTAAGTTGCAGTATCCATCCGTTGATGATACTGATTGCATCCATTTATTTTATTTTATTTTATTTTAGTTTTGTAATAACGGTATAGTATGCAGTAGTAAATTAGTTTCCTGAACTATTTTACATGACTTTTCATTATATGTTACAGGAATAGTCACACAACTAATTCCTCGTTCGTATTCAAGAATACAGAAATGATTAATATGCTTCAATAGATATAATAAATGTTAATATGCTATCACAATTCGTGTTTGTCGTCTTATACTAATATATTTGTATTATACATCTCATCAACCTCAAATGTAATTGCAAAAAAATTGATTTAATTTTCAACTTTATTCAAGAACTCCGGATATATATGTGTACATATATACACACCTAACCACCCTTAGTATTTTCACTTATATTTTATTGATAACACTAATTATTTTAGTAATTTTAATTCTACAATTTTATAATTTTGATAATTTTAGTCTAGTAAAAATTAATTTTCATAATTCGTGTAGGATAAAAAATGACACGCCCTCATAAATTACAAGACTGAAACTGTATTTTATCTTATACACCTAAGAAGGATTGAACATTTTAATGATCACACTAACAGCTCAAACACCAGTTTAATGGGTATAAATAGAGATAATAAATTTTATTGTATGTATGTAGAATCATCATATGGAAGTATGTAGTAATTTAGTTTGATTTCGGATTACATCCATCATTGACCATACTCATATGGAAGTGAGACTTTTGAAACCCCAAAGCTCACCAAAAATCTTCCGGTCCACTAGTTGTTTTTAGTAGCTAGTGCAATGGCATTAGATGGAGTACCGACAGTTGATTTCGGATCTATGTTTTCTTTGCAAAAGAAAGGAACCACAATGTTCATACTAGGCTCGAGCACCAATTTCTCACATGCTTCATTGGCATCTCCACCACATCGAAGGAATACCTATGTGGAGTTCAACCGATGCATCTGCCACTCGAATTCCTCCCTCATCCTCAAAATCTTTTCAACTTGACAACAAGCTAATTTGCAAGTGTTCGTCTTAATTTCATCAATAGCTGCCTTAATAAGCTTAGCCCTACTTTTACCATCGACAAGACCCTCGCTCCGGAAGAACTCATCCATCTCGGGGACCCCAATGGCATGTCTAATCCCATAATCATTATCATGAATCTTTAGGTCAAAAAATGCCTTACCTTCCTCCACCAACCCGCTATCCACCATCTGATCAACCCTTTTTGACACGTATGAATGCAAGATCGAGATCACCACATCCATCCAGAGAAAGCAACACTCGTACATGGAACGAAACTTAGTGTCGTTGTTGACAAGTGCCTGTACGAAGGAATTGGACCCTCCAGCAAAGATTGCCAGTCGATTCTTTGCATGATGGCATCAACAACTAGCAATGCATGATGCACAAAATCCTGTACAGTGAAATCCACCTCGGGATCAATGATTCCATTCAAATGGTGTGGCACGCCACAACATTCTTCAATGCTAGCCTTATTGGTTACTATGTCTAGACCCTAGTAGATCTGAATTTTGTCCGAGTTGATGACCTCTGTCTCGAAACGAGTGGCCAGGTCTATCGCCTGACGCGTTTATCTTGTGCCAGTGGCACCCAATACCACCACCACCTTATCCTTCCATTGGTGCTTGTTCATCATGCCCTGAACTGAAAAGTTCATCATGTTGGATTGTGCTGGCTTCCAGGAGGAGATCGACATTCTAATTGGTAATTACTTTTATTTTTTTTAACACCGGTCAATTTCATCATACAAATAAAAAAAAAAAAAAAAAAGGCCACATGTTAGAATTCTCTCTAACAAAACAAACCAAACATTTACCAAATACAATCTACTATTTTAGAATATTTATTAATCATAGAGAGACAATCCCTTTTCAATTCTTGGATTAATTTCTCTTCTTCAAAAGGATTTGTTTGAAGAAAATCTGCAAACATTTGTGGGCTCTATAGAGAATCACGAACAAGTTACATTGATGTGAAAGAAATTACCTAGACAATTGTTTGAAACGTGAAGAAACATAGTATGTGTTGGGAGGTATTTGTACATACATACGTACACACAATATTTTTATTTAGAATATTTAATATAAACTAAGTAAATAATTATTTTATATATATTAACTCTTTTATAGATGTGTATTTTTAGATACAGTAAATTCATAAAAAAAGTATAAAATAAATAAAGAATACCTTTTTTTTACATACTTGTTAGATATATGAATAGGTATTTTAAATTTTAAATTTTGTATTATATGTAAAAGTTCTTGCAAATTATTAACATTTGACATAGGTAGTTTAAATTGGCAATAGTTGGTAATTAGTAAGTGGGTGGACTAGGGTTTAAATCAATTTCGTAATAAATATTTGAAATTTTATTCATTTGTTGCCATATCACCTTGCCATCTGACGAAAAGACGCCGAATATTACTATAAAGTCCTTTCTTGTGACACATAGGATTAAAATACTTCAAAATATATCCAACGTGGATGTCATGTCATATTTTCGAAAAAAAATAGAAATTTCGAACAAATTTATTGGGAAGTATCTTAAGCTAGATCTGGGTTCATGTGCCATTGCACGCAATCGTCCTGGGACTTTGATAGAAATAAATGTACCGGCATTCATTAATAACTTAAAAAATACGTGTACTTTTCAAATAAGTACTAATGATATCTCGAGCATACAATGTAGAATCGAGATTACAGACAAAATTATTATTAACTCAAATGTCATGACCCGAGTATTTGGTAAGATGATAGCGAAGAATCTCACTGTGTAGTCCTTGGTGAGCTTTGGGATTCGACTCTCGTGACATCACATTCCTTTGTTTCACACGGTATTCACGAACACATAAGCCATAAATGAAGAGTAGTAATCATTTCAAACTGAGTGTTTTGAAACCCCGAAGCTCACTAAGAATCTTCCAATCCACTAGTTGTTTGTAGTAGCAAGTGCACTGGCATTGGATGGAGTACCGACAGTCGGTTTCGGATATATGTTTTCTTTGCAAATGAAACAAGCCACAATGTTCATACTACGCTCCAGCACCAATTTCTGCCATGCTTCATTAGGATCTCCACGACGTCGAAGGAAAACCTCTGTGGCGTTCAACCGATGGATCTACCACCCGAATTCCTCCCTCATCCTCAAAATCTTTTCAACTTGATGGCAAGCTAATTCGCAAATGTTCATCTTAATTTCATCAATAGCTGCCTTAAGAAGCTTAGCCCTTGTTTCACCATTGACAAGACCCTCACTCCGGAAGAACACATCCATCTCGGGGACCCCAATGGCACGCCTAATCCCATAATCATAGTCACGATTTTTTGGGTCAAAAAATGCCTTACCCTCCTCCACCAACCCGCTATCCACCATTTGATCAACCCTTTTCGACACATACGAATGCAAGACCGGGATTGCCACGTCCATCCAGATAAATCAAACACTCGTACTTGGAGGGAAACTCAGTGCCGTAATTGACAAGTGCCTGTATGAAGGAATTGGACCCTCCAGCAATGATTGGTAACTGATTCTTTTGTACTATGGCATCAGCAGCCAGCAATGCATGATGCACAAAATCATGTACAGTGAAATCCACTTCGGGATCAATGATTCCAAGCAAATGGTGTGGCACGCCGCAGCATTCTTCATTGCTTACCTTATTGGTTACTATGTCTAGGCCCTTGTAGACCTGAATTTTGTTCGAGTTGATGACCGTTGCCCCAAAACGGGTGGCCAGGTCTATCGCGAGGTGCGATTTGCCTGTGCCAGTGGCCCCCAATACCACCGCCACCTTATCCTTCCCTTGGTGCTTGTTCATCATGCCCCGAACTGAAAAGTTCGTCATGCTGGATTATGTTGGCTTCCAGGAGGAGATCGACATTATTATTGGTAATTATTTTACTTTTTTTAACACCTATCAATTTCATCACACAAATAAAAAAAAGAGAAAGGCCACGTATTAGAATTCTCTCAAACAAAACAAACAAAACATGTACCAAATACAATCTATTTTAGTATATCTATCTATCATAGAGTAACAAGCCCTCCTTAATTCTTGGATTAATTTCTCTTCTTCAAAAGTATTTGTTTGAAGAAAAACTTCAAATATTTTTGGGCTCTAGAGAGAATCACGAACAAGTTTCATTGATGTGAAAGAAATTACCTAGACAATTGTTTGAAACATGAAGAAACATAGGATGTGTAGGGGGTATTTATACCTACATACGTTCACATAATGTGGAACAAATCAAGGCATGCATAGTAATAACTTCACTCCTATCCCTATCCACTTACTCCATAACAAGTCAAATCATGAGCAAGCCTCTTTCCAAATTATTGTATTTACGAAATAGGAAAAAATCATTAATTGCTGCAAAGCTATCGTAAAAAGATAATATAAATACTAATGATAGTTAAGATGTAAAAATCTACACCGTGCAGATACCATAAGAGATGCAATAAATCCATCGCTAATTATTTTTTGTAAAAAAATTATTCTTGGTATGTATAATGAGTAATTTTACTATGTCGAATGAGAAAAAAATTATGAGAAATTAAAAGATAATGACAAAGTACTTAGTGATTATCCATATCTTACGTAGGATTTTCTTTTGAGTAATATCGAGTGAGTTTACAAAATTGAATTTTGAATCCGAAAAAGTATTCTCATTAATTCGTCAACCTACTATATATGAAAAAACATATATTATAATGACAAAATCTATATTAATTGAACGTTAATAAATGTGGTCTATAGATTTTATCTCTTATTTAGATTTACTGAAATTTAATTGGAGCAAAGTCGGAATGTTAGTTATACTATTCTTGTAATTACTATATGCAATTGATTCATGATTTTGGACATTTTGTGGTCCATGATTAATATGAAAGTATTTAAGTTGCAGTATCCATCCGTTGATGATACTGATTGCATCTATTTATTTTATTTTATTTTGTTTTAGTTTTGTAATAACGTGATTGCATGCAGTAGTAAATTAGTTTCTTGAATTATTTTACATGAATTCTTCATTATATGTTTTAGAAATTAATGAGACAACCTATTCCTCGTTCGTATTGAAGAAAATAGAAATGATTAATATGTTTCTATAGATATCATAAATGTTAACATGCGATCAGAATTCGTGCTAGTCGTCGTATACTAATATACTTGTATTATACATTTATTCATCAACTTCAAATACAATCGCAAACAATTTGATTTAATTTTCAACTTTGTTCAATAAGTCCGGATATATATGTGTACATATATACACACCTAAACAGCAATAGTATTTTCACTTATATTTTATTGATAACAATAATTATTTTAGTAATTTTAATTCTATAATATTATAATTTTGATAATTTTAGTTTTGTAAAAATTAATTTTCATAATTCGTGTAGGATAAAAATTGACACCCCCTCATAAATTACAAAACTGAAACTGTATTTTTTCCTATACACCTAAGTAGGATTGAACATTTTAATGATCACACTAACAGCTCGAACACGAGTTTAATTGGTATAAGTACGGATAATAAATTTTGTTTGTATGTAAGTAGAATCCTCATACGGAGTAAGTATTAATTTAGTTTGGTGTTCGGATTACATCCATCGTTGAAACCCCGAAGCTCACCAAAAATCTTCCGATCCACTAGTTGTTTTTAGTAGCAACTGCAATGGCATTAGATGGAGTAGTGACAGTTGGTTTTAGATCTATGTCTTCTTTGCAAATGAAACGAGCCACAATGTTTATACTAGGCACCAACACCAATTTTTCCGATGTTTCATTGGCATCTCCACCACGTCGATGGATTACCTCTGTGGCGTTCAACGGATGCATATGCCACCCGAATTCCTCCCTCATCCTCAAAATCTTTTCAACTTGACAGAAAGCTAATTTGCAAGTGTTCGTCTTAATTTCATTAATAGCTGCCTTAAGAAGCTTAGCTCTAGTTTCACCATCGACAAGGCCCTCGCTCCTGAAGAACTCATCCATCTCAGGGACCCCAATGGCACGTCTAATCCCATAATGAAAGCAACGAATTTTTGGTTCAAAAAGTACCTTACCCTCCTCCACCAACCCGCTATCGACCATATCATCAACCCTTTTCGACACGTATGAATGCAAGACCGGGATCAACACGTCCATCCAAAGAAAGCAATACTCGTACTTGGAGCGAAACTGAGTGTCGTCATTGACAAGTGGCTGTACGAAGATATTGGACCCTCCAGCAATGATTGCCAGCCGATTCTTTTGTACGATGGCATCAATAGCCAGCGATGCATGATGCACAAAATCCTGTACAGTGATATCCACCTCGGGATCAATGATCCAAAGCAAATGGTGTGGCACGCCGCGACATTCTTCAATGCTTACCTTATTGGTTACTATGTCTAGGCCCTAGTAGACAAGATTTTTGTCCGAGTTGATGACCTCTGTCCCAAAATGGGTGAGCAGGTCTATCGCCAGGTGCGATTTGCCTGTGCCAGTGGCTCCCAATACCACCACCACCTTATCCTTCTCTTTGTGCTTGTTCATCATGCCCCGAACTCAAAAGTTCATCATGCTGGATTGTGCAGGCTTCCAGGAGGAGATCGACATTCTAAGTGGTAATTACTTTTACTTGTTTTAAAACCTGTCAATTTCATAACACAACTAAAAAGAAGAAACAGGCCACGTGTTAGAATTCTCAAACAAAACATGTACCAAATACAATCTACTATTTTGGATTAATTTCTCTTCTTCAAATGGATTTGTTTGAAGAAAAACTTCAAACATTTGTGGGCTCTAGAGAGAATCACGAACAAGTTACATTGATGTGAAAGAAAGTACCTAGACAATTGTTTGAAATGTCAAGAAACATAGGATGTGTGGGGGGTATCTGTACATACATATGTACACACAATATTTTTATTAAGAAAATTCAATATAAACTAACTAAATAATTATTTTATACATATTAACTCTTTTATAGATGTGTATTTTTAGATACAATAAATTCATAAAAAAATATAAAATAAATAAAGAATACATTTTTTTTACATACTTGTTAGATATATGCATAGATATTTTATATTTTAAATTCTGTATTATATGTAAAAGTTCTTGCAAATTATTAACAATTGACATAGGTAGTTTAAAATGGCAATAGTTGGTAATTAGTAAGTGGGTGGACTAGGGTTTAAATCAATTTTGTGACAAATATTTGAAAGTTTATTCATTTTTTGCCATTTCACCTTGCCATCTCACAAAAAAAGCCCAATATTACTATCAAGTCATTTCTTATGACACATAGGATTAAAAAACTTCAAAATATATCCAACGTGGATGTCATGTCAAGTTTTCGGACAAAAATTAAAACTTTCAGACAAATTTATTAGGAAGTATCTTAAGTTAGATCCGTGCGCATGTGTCATTGCACACAATCTTCATGGGACTTTTATAGAAATAAATGTACCTGCATTCATTAATAACTTAAAGTTACGTGTATTTTACAAATAAGTACTAATGATATCTCGAACATACAATGTGAAACGAAGATTACAGACATAATTATTATTGACTCAAATTAAATGACGCGGGTTTTTGGTAAGAAGATCGAGAAGAATCTCGCTGTGTAGTCCTTAGTGAGCTTTGGGATTCGACTCTCGTGACATCACATTCCCTTGTTTCACGCGGGATTCACGAACATATACGTCATAAAGGAAGAGTAGTAATCATTCCAAACTGAGAGTTTTGAAACCCCGAAGCTCACCAAGAATGTTCTGATCCACTAGTTGTTTGTAGTAGCTACTGCACTGGCATGGGATGGAGTACCGACAGTCGGTTTCGGATCTATGTTTTCTTTGCAAATGAAAGGAGCCACAATGTTCGTACTAGGTTCCAGCACCAATTTCTCCCGTGCTTCATTTGCATCTCCACCATGTTGAAGTAATACCTCTGTGGCGTTCAACCAATGGATCTGCCACCCGAATTCCTCCCTCATCCTCAAAATCTTTTCAACTTGATGGCAAGCTAATTTGCAAGTGTTCATCTTAATTTAATCAATAGCTGCCTTAAGAAGCTTAGCCCTAGTTTCACCATCGACAAGACCCTCACTCCTAAAGAACTCATCCATCTTGGGGACCCCAATGGCACGCCTAATCCCATAATCATAGTCACGAATTTATGTATGAAGGAATTGGACCCTCCAACAATGATTGGCAACCAATTCTTTTGTACGATGGCATCAGCAGCCAGCAATGCATGATGCATAAAATCATGTACAATGAAATCCACCTCGGGATCAATGATTCCGAACAAATGGTGTCTTTCCACCCTTTCTTCCGTTTTTGAGGTTTCTTTCAGTTTCTTAGTAAGAATGGGTGACGGTATTCTGCCTAAATAGTAAACACAGGTAATAAATAAGAGAATACTAAAGATCCGAGCCATAGAATTTCTCAATTCTGATAGAAGGTACTTATTAGATCGAATGTACTTATTCGATCTAATAGATCGATTTTGCCGTATCCAGACTAATACCAATCCAAGCCATTTCATGAATAAAATGTGACCAATTAACCAACCAACAAAACTACTTGTTACAAATAACATCTTGTTGTTGCATCGAAACATATAAATGTTGACTAATCTGGCTAACATTGAACTTGGTAAAATGAAATGGTTGAATAATTGGAAAATGAGATTATTCAGGAATACACATTGAATGCTGAAATTACGCATTGAATTTCTGGTAGTAGATCCATAATCAAAAAAGTTACTATGTTTAGACCCTTGTAGACCTGAATTTTGTCCGAGTTGATGATCTCTGCCCGAAATGGGTGGCAAGGTCTGTCACCAGGCGCGATTTGCCTATGCCAGTGGCACCCAATGCCACCACCACCTTATCCTTCCCTTGGTGCTTATTCATCATGCCCCGAACTGAAAAGTTTGTCATGCTGGATTGTGCTGGCTTCCATGCGGAGATCGACATTCTAATTGGTCATTACTTTTTTTAACACCAGTCAATTTCATCACACAGATAAAAATAGAAAAACGCTACGTGTTAGAATTCTATCAAACAAAACATGTATCAAATACAATCTACTGTTTTAGAATATCTATCTATCATTGAGTGACAAACCTTTCTCAATTCTTGGACTAATTTCTCTTCTTCAAAAAGATTTGTTAGAAGAAAAAGTTCAAACATTTGTGGGTTATAGAGAGAATCACGAACAAGTTTCATTGATGTGAAAGAAATTACATAAACAATTATTTGAAAAGTGAAGAAACATAGTATGTGTAGAGGGCTATTTATACATACATACGTACACACAATGTGGAACAAATCAAGCCATGGCATAGTAATAACTTCACCTCTATCCCTATCCATTTACTATATAACAATTCAAATAAATCATGAGCAAGGCTCTGTCCAGATTATTGTATTTACGAAATAGGAAAAGAATCATTAATTATTGTGAAGCTATCGTAAAAAGATATTACAAATACTAATCATACTTACGATGTCAAAAAATCTACACTGTGCAGGTACCATAAGAGATGAAATAAATCCATCGATAATTATGAGAAAAAAATTATGAGAAATTAAAAGATAATGAATAAGTACTTAGTGATTATCCATATCTTACGTAGGATTTGCTCATGATTAAAATCGAGTGAGTTTACAAAATTGAATTTTGAATCTGAAAATAAATGTGGTCTACAGATTTTATCTCTTATTTAGATTTACTGAAATTTAATTCGAGCAAATTCTAAATGTTAATTAAACTATTCTTGTAATTGTTACTATATGCAATTGATTCATGTATTTGGACATTTTGTGGTCCAAGATTAATATGAAAGTAATTAAGTTTCACTATCCATCCGTTGATGATACTAATTGCATCCATTTATTTTAGTTTTGTAATAACGGTATTGTATGTAGTAGTAAATTAGTTTCCTGAATTATTTTACATGAATTCTTCATTATATGTTACAGGAATTAATCACACAACTTATTTCTCGTTAATATTCAAGAATATAGCAATGATTAATACGCTTCTATAGATATCGTATATGTGAAAATGCGATCACAATTCGTGTTAGTCGTCTTATATTAATATATTCGCACTATACATTTATTAATCAATCTCAAATGCAATCGCGAATAATTTGATTTAATTTTTAACTTTATTCAAGGATTTCGGATATATATGTGTACATATATACACACCTAAACACCCATAGTATTTTCACTTATATTTTATTGACAACACTAATTATTTTAATAATTTTAATTCTATAATATGATAATTTTGATAATTTTGGTCTTGTAAAAATTAATTTTCATATTTGTGTAGGATAAAAATGACATTCTCTCATAAATTACAAGACTGAAACTGTATTTTTTCCTATACACATAAGTAGGATTGAACATTTTAATGATCACACTAACAGTTCAAACACAAGTTTAATTGGTATAAGTAGCCTAATAAATTTTGTTTGTACGTATGTAGAACCATGATGTAGAAGTAAGTATTAATTTAGTTTGAGTTCGGATTACATCCATCGTTGACCATACTCATATGGAAGTGAGAGTTTTGAAACCCCAAAGCTCACCAAAAATCTTCCTGGCATTGGATGGAGTATCTACAGTCAGTTTCGGATCTATGTTTTCTTTGCAAATGAAACGAGCCACAATATTCATACTAGGCTCCAGACCAATTTCTGCCATGCTTCATTAGCATATCCACCACGTCGAAGGAATATCTCTATGCCGTTGAACCGATGGATCTGCCACCTGAATTCCTCCGTCATCCTCAAAATCTTTTCAACTTAACGGAAAGCTAATTTGCAAGTGTTTGTCGTAATTTCATCAATAACTGCCTTAATTTTGTTCATACGTATGTAGAAGCATCATATGGAAGTAAGTATAAATTTAGTTTGAGTACGGATTACCTCCTTCAATGATCATACTTATATCAAAGTGAGTATTAATTTAGTTTGAGTAGTGTATAGTGGAAATCACCAGAAAATCCTATCCAACTATTACAACAATTGGAGGCAAAACTCCTATTATTACAGGCCATTATACAACTTAAATGATAATAACAAATGAAATAAATAATGAAATAACTAAATCAAAAGTATAGTGATTAAGAGGCTCAGAGTAGCCAGATACAATATCTCGATAAAGGAATACGGTCACAAGGCACCGTTTTCACAATAAACCGACTCATGGTAATTCCTCAAACCAAGAACCCGACCACAACTCCGATCACTCAAATCTCAGTATCACACGGTCATAAAGACCCCAACTCAATATTTCACAAAGAACTTTGGTGAATGGTGAATGAGATAAACAGCTTGATTCATGTTTTAGCCGAAAGGGAGAATCTCCTATTTAAAGGGGTGAAAACAGTGGTAGAGAAGGACAACCTTGGTGGCTTTCGTAAAACCATTAGATTGGTTTAGGAAAGTGGCCATGACTCTGGGAGAAGAAAAGAAAGAAAATCACAGAGAGGATTTGGAAAGGAGAAGAAGTAGACGGCGCAGAAAAAATAGAGAAGAGGGAAAGTGAGATTTAGGGTTGTGGATGTGATATAAGTAGGTAGATAGGATGGGTCACGTTACCGGGTCGGTTGTGGACTGCCAAGTGGGTCAGGTAATTAGGCTGCCAAGGTCGGCCTTTTAATAAGTCATTGGGCTATAAGATATAACAAGTAGGGATTACATCTTTTGTTGATCGTATTAAATATATCGGCACGTTTTAACTAGTTGCAAATAGGATTATATATATTTCTTGTTGATCATGCTAATCGCACGGACATGAGCTTTAATTGGTATAAATAGGATTACATATATATTTCGTTGAACAAAGCATTGAATATTCATGCTTTCATACTAATTGTACCTCCTTGAATTTTAACTCAGTATATAAGTAGGACTACACAATTTTGTTGATCATACTAATTGTTCATATGCAGGAAGGTACATATATATATTGTTAGTAAAAGCATCACATTATTCTTGTACACTAATTGTTCGGACATTGGTTTTAGACTGGATCAAAATAATAACTTCTTTGGTAGACCATAGTAATTGCACGTGCACGATTTTTCACTTGATGATCATAATAAATACACGGAACATGAATTTTTACTTGGTATAAATAGGATTGCACAAGGCTATATTATACTTTATTGATACAAAAATCATTAATATATTCACATGAGATTTTATGACGACAATATTATAACAATAATATTGGCATTCTGCTTGCCATCTGATAATACGAGCTTTTCCTATTTTCGATTCTAATTTATTTTGTAAGAAAGCCTTGACATTAGTATTATCAATTTTTAAAATAAATTCCTTAACAATTAAAAATTAAGGCCATTTCTTAAAAACCTTCTAAACCGAAAAGAATTCTTTCTCGTTAATATGCCAAACTTTGGCTTATTGTTCTGAGAAAAACCCTCCTATGTACCTACAAGGTTATTCCCCTGTAGTTTTCTTCTTCATGAGCACTGCTGCCCATCTGTAGTCATTGGCGTCTATATAAACTACTAATTCATCCTCGTCCTGTGGTATAGCAAGTTTTGGTAGGTTACTGCAAAACTTGTTTTAGCTCACGAACTCTTTTTGCGTAGATTTCTTCCCATTTCCACTTTGAACTTTTCATTTCTTTCAAGAGTGATCGGAATTCCTTTTTGTATCTTGCAAGATCCTTAATGAAGATACCTGCAAAATTAACAACTCCTACGAAGCTCTGCAAATGCTTCATGTCTTTGAGTACGTTTGGAAAATTGCGGATTTTCTCCATAATATGGTCCTGTAACTCAATCCCTGTTTCGTCAATAAGAATTCCTAAAAATTTAATTTTATTGACGGCAATAATAGCTTTGTTTTCAGAAAGTACCAGACATTCTTTGTGGCATACATCAAAAAATATCTCTAGATGTTTAATATATTCTTTCATATTTTTAGATCCAATTAGTATGTCATCGATATAGACAAACATAAATTCGAAATAAACCTTAAAAAGATTATCCTTTTTTCTTTGAAATATTTGGGGTGCATTAGCTAAACCCATTGGAAGCATATTCCAGATATATTGTCCCTGTGGTGTGGAGGATGCAGTAAATTTTTTTGATTCACTCTCCATCTTAATCTGATAAAAACCAGATTTGCAATCGAATTTAGAAAACACCCTTGTTCCTTTAATGCAATTAATTATGTGTTCTCTACTAAGAATGTAATAACCATCAAATTCTAATATTTTGTTTATACCTTGATAGTTAATAACCAACCTGAGTTTACCTCTCTTAATCTCACCATGATTTCTTACCAGAAATCAAGGGCTACTGTAGGTAGAGACTCAAAGTTCAATGAGTCCAAGACTGATATGCTCTTTGATTGTCATCTACATATCCTTCTTATCTTCCATGTTCATCTGGATAGGTTTGTATCGAGCATACTCATATTTGCATTCATCTTTGACCTTCAAAGTAGCTTCGACCTTGTTCCTATCCCACCAAGCCAGAGGATTTTCACTGAAGTTCCTCTGGATGAGCTTCTTGACATTTTCAAGAGAAAGCCTGCTTTCTTCACTGATGTCTAGCGATTTCATTTCCAGTAGTTCTTCTTTAAGATTCATAATTTCCTCCTCAGATTCCCTAAAGAAGCTATCGCTGTCTATGAGTCCTTGTTGCTTGAAAGACTAAAGGACCTTACCAAATTTCCTCTTATCCTGCATTTTTGGATGAGTTAATCTGGCATCAAAATCACCACGTTCGTTGCGAAAATTTATTGGCATTATCCTGTTAAATGCCTTTCTCTTTGCAACACATGTATCTCACTACCACAGTTAGTACTAAAGATTAACAGATTCCTTTGATTATCCTACATAATCTTGCAAAGATTTGAATAAAATTATTACCTGACAAGATATCGGCACCTGTATCATGAAAGTAAATAGAATGTGTTTTTACCTTAAACCAGGGTGATCCAAATGCTCCTCTAATCATGACCTTGACTTCTCGTATTCCCTTATTGAGTATGAGGATTTTTTGTGAAAAATACCTTCCTATAATAATGGGTAAGGTTTCCCTTGCTTCCTTAGGAAAACTCCAAATTTTGCTGTGCAAAGTCCTGAACCTGAATCAATATAAGCTGCAAAATACTCTGTCTTATATTGATCATACAACATACCAACTGATATGTGCATAGAAAAGGGACTCATCATTCAATCCTTATGGTAACACCATCAAGACTGAATTCCATTTAGTTACCTTTTCTTCTCCATGGTTTATTATCTTCGAGTAAACTTAACCCTAGAGTCATACTCCCGTTTTCTCGTCCTGCAACATCTGCATCTGTCATTTTATGGCCTGCTATTTCTAACATGCCTTCATATTTTCCAACAACTGGTTGCTGCTAATGATATAAATCATCACAAGGGAAAAAATTCTCTTTCTTAGTAATTCAAATATAACTTGTATTTCTTCCAATCCTTCAAGACATCTAAGTTTTAAGTTATCTACCCTAATCTCTTGAGGAGTTAAAGCTTTTAATAACTCTTTCTCCTTTCCTTTATAGCCTGTAATCCTATCTTCCGAAAAGGACATTCGACTACTAAAATCAGTTCTTAAGCTAAGTGTTTTATCTAAAACTGGGTGATCTTTTATGATGACATCAACACCATTTCTGGGTATCCGAATAGGATCTGGTATCATTACCTTGGCAAATTCCTTGAAAATTTTAGGAATCTCAATATACTCTTTCCTAAGAAACATATCTGAATGATGCGTATTGGAAAGGGCGTAAGCTATTCTATAAGTTATAAAATATAGTCTATTACCTTCTTTCATTAGATCTTTTCTTTTGAAATCTTGATGAAGGGTTAAGACTCTACTAAAATTTTGGTCTGCTAGGTTGTATGCAATCCTAGGATGAATGTCAAACATCAATTTTCTTGCATACAAATCTTCTATCATCGTTCCAAGACAACCGTCTCTTAAGTTATTGATTCCTCTATCATTATTGATAAATGTATTTCTGAATCAATTCCTTCTTTAAAAGTCACTTTTATTACTACTTCAATAGTTTCTATGTGGATCCATTTCATAGTAATAACTACTTCTTCTCTAAGCTTACTTAATTCTTCAAGAATTTCTTCTTTAGGAATTAGTTGCATTTCCATCACATTACCAGTAAGTTCCATAGGTATAGCAAACTCATCTGAACTTACTTTGTAGATTATGTGATGCTTCCTTTAGTTCAGTCCTATCTGGTTTAGGACTTTTCCAATTCCTCCAATCCTTAATCCATCATATGGGCTGAGGTTGGAATCTTGTCGCATGATCCTTTCCATGGTTTTGCTTGACACTATCATTCTGGAAAAGAATCCTGATAGGCTTTTGGAAGTTTCAAGCCTATCTCCCTCGTTGTAATTATTCAGACTCGGTTGAAGATCCATCCGAATCAGTCTCTATTTCCTCCTCATAGATGCTTTCTTCTAAAGGAAGATCTTCGAATTGGTAGATGGGTACCAAATCGCCATAGTAAACTGCATCTAGAATATCATCTGTGGCTTCAAATTTTTGTAATTCACCATGTTTCTGCGGGCAATCGGGAGATATATGTCCTTTTGCTCCAAAAGTCCAGCAATTGCAGTTTTGAAACTTTCATTGGTATGGGCCCATCTGAAAGTTCTTCTTGTAGGGGTTCTTCCAGTGGATCTTGCATCTGTTCATCTAGATCCTTGGGATTAAACCGTTGTTGGTCCTGTTCTTTGTCCAGATTTATATGCTCTAGCTTTGGACTTGGACCACCATGATCTTCATCAGGAAAAGGTTCTCCTTGAACTCCTGGGGTAGGAGTCATTATTCTACTTCCTCCTTTTCCTTGGCTCGCTTGATTCTCCTATAACAGTTGGAAAATCATTGTTATCACAACAAAGAGGAGTTCGTTTGATTTTACCTCTTAGTCTTTTCATATTCTTCTGGATGGATGCTTTATAATATCAATCCTTCAGTTTGTCTTTAAGGAAAGACATTCTTCGCGCCACTGAATCTAGTTGTCCTTCAAGTACTTTGTATGACTGGATGAAATATTTTCCTCCATGGACTGCATATCTTTGCGAAGAACATTGGACCTGCTACTTCTATTGCTACTCCACTCTAGAAGAAATACTTACGGAACCAATAGATATATTCATCTACTGCGCAAATACTTCTTAACTCAAGGCTGAAGAGAGCTTGTGCATACTCTCCAGTCTTTTCTGCTCTACTTCTTTCGAAGTATCCATCTCTGATGAAGTGTATCTTGATAAGCCTTCCCAGCCAGTCTGCTATCGCGCCATTCGAGTCTCCGGCAAGGATGCTGGCTTTGGTATCTTTTGGGGTATTATCTCATCCGATCTTCACAGATCCCTCCAAGCTCAACTCCACAAGCTTTATGAAGTTTTCTTTGTCGAGCTCTAGGGTAGTTGTTGCTATCTTGATTGTTGCAACCCATTCGTCTATCAGCTTCTTGGTATTTTGAAAATCGATAATATCCAGGTTCACTATAGCACCATATGGATGTAAGGGTTGGAGCATTGTCCTCGTCCAAGGTGTATTCTCTGGCACTCTTTTTGGGTTTCTCCCTGGATTCTCCTTTAGCCTGGTTCCTACAAATGTTGGAGTGGATTAGTGTGGAAATCCGCACTTTCTCTCATTGGTTGGTCCTATGGAGGATCATGAGAACATGTACTTCCCTCCGGTGGTGGTAGTGCTGGGGTGAGATATCTCATTTGTTTGGATATTGACTAAATCCACAATCCTGAGTTGGGAGAAGGATTCTGCCAATTTTTGTAAATTTGATAGATCCGCTCTCGTTACCTCTATTATATTATTGATTTGATAGATGCGATAATCAGATCCTCTCTGGACTTTGGCTTTGGAATCTTCGTGGTCTTCCCCTTCTGGTGTAGAAGAGGTACTTTTTCCAAGGGCATCCCTGATTCCCCCCTGTCTGGATCTTGATGTCTCAGGGTTCTCTCTTTGGTTTCTTTTTAGATCTGTAATTTCTACCCATAGATCTATAAGGCACTTGTGTAGATCGGGAAGGATCTTAAGAACCTCGTCCACCTTTTGGCTTAAAGATTCTATTTTCATAGGTATATGGATTAACCTATGTTCATAGTCTTGAACCGTCTTTTGTATATCCCTCAGATCTTGAAAGATATTTGATGTATCCGGCTCAAGTTCTTTCCAATCAGTCATAATTTTTAGAACTGAAATTATGTAGAAATTTACCCGTTCCGTTTCTCCTAGCTGGGATTCTACCATGGATTTTAGTGGAATATAGTCGTCTCACTGCATTTCCTAGTAGTACTTGTCAAACCTCAAAATTTCTCAGCTACTTGTGTTCTTCTTCCGGCGTGAGAAGTTTTGGGTCAATCCTTTTAGGACCGTTGTCACACTTGTCAAGAATTTCCATGAGAAATTCTCTTCTTTGTTTTTCCAAAATCTGGAAATATTCCTTATTTTCAGAGTAATTTGAACTTTCATTCAATTCTATTTTCTCTTGAAGAGTCTCCTCAATTAGTGGATAAATAATATCAAAATTTCTCTCTTCTCATGTAACTTTTTTTTCTCTCTCTTTGATTTACTCTTTGACTATAGTAGTCAAAAGTCAGCAAGTAATTCAAAAGGGGTATAACGGTCATATAGGGAGAAAATATAATGCCGTGCTAAACTAAAAAAAAGGGCAAGTGAGCTGATTAAAATAAAACAGATGAGGGGGTTTTTCCTATTTTTGAAACAGGAGGGAGTTTTTTGCTGACTTTTTAAAACACAGGGGGTTTTATGCATTTTAGCCTTCTTTTCCTAGTTATATTGCTATGTGGAAGCATAATAATTTGGTAATTGATTTATAATTGGTGTAGTTTCATGTGGAATGAGGCAAAGAATCTAACAATATCACAAATTTGGGAGATTGTGGATGGAATTCATATACCAATTGCCAAGATTGAACATGATCTCAAGCTACACTCACTCCTTTAAATTGATATTTGTAGATATTGATGATCTATACTATTATAAAAAAAAAAAAAAACGTGATTTTCCATCTAAAAGGATGGTTATAGTGTTAATTTTGTTCAAGTTATTAGTGTGTCGTTACTCTGACTTTGCTTCTATGTTCATTGTGTGAATACCAATCGCGAATTAGTAAGCATATTTTGGTTAATAAGTGTATTTCATTTTATGAACTCTTGCTTTGATATATAAATCGAAATTCAATATTAAATTTTATATAGTACCAATTCTACATTTTTCAAATTGGGATAACTTATGAGACAGTAGAGGACGCTCATATAATAGCTCATCTTGGTATGTTTTGTTAACATTTTAAAGGGACAAAATAATTTTCTTTCTAATTAATTTAATAAGTAACTAATGAAAAATCCTATTCATCTCATGGGCTAAAACTAGAAAGAAAACCAGGCGCATACATATGTTCATGTGTTAGAAGACTTGAGTATTTATCTTTGTCCATTCTTATCAATTTTTAGTCGTTTTATATTGAATAATAACTGGATGTAGTATATATTTGCTTCTCAATAGTTTTTTAATAACTAATTTTTTTGTATTATTTATGAGGTTCAAAGGGGTGTTCCCTTTAAAATTTTCGGGCGTTCGGTGTTTGTCAAAAGCATAATAATAACAAAATAAACATGCTAGACATGTGGCTAGAGGATAAAACAAAAAGTACATAAACATAATATGAAACTTTACCTTTTGTTTCTTTAGAAAACTGCAACGTGCGTTGCTCTCTTTATGTTCTCCCATTCCGTTCACTTGAGAATTCAAATTAGAATTTCTCTAAGTTGTCTACACCACAAAATGAAAAGGTAAAGTTCTTGTTCTATTGCTAGATAGAACAAACAACCAGGAAGAAAAACGATACCAAACACAACACTATTATTTAGTGCTTTTGAATTGTTCTGTGTTCTAATTTGAATCCAATTCAAAATAGAACCAAAAGGAGAATATTTTTTAGAGAAAGTGGAGAGAAAAGTTCGTGGCTTTTGCGGTGGTTATGATAGATATGTGTGTAATTTTTTATATCACATACAATTGAAAATAAAATTTAATAATTACTAAGTTTGCCTCCAAGACAACCTATACAACTATATTCATATAACCTCCAAGCATGATGAAATAACTCCTCCATCATGTTCATCATGGTGAGGAGTTTCAACTCCTTCTTAACTTGTTCCAACCACCCTCAAATGGACTTGAACTTCAAATATGCACCGGGCTCGATTTAATCAAATCAAATCAAGCCCAACCAAAGTTCATTTATTTAATTAATCTAATTAAGTAAATCTAAGTCCAAATACTAATTAATTGATCCAATCAATTAATTAAGCCAAACCGAATATATTAATCCAATTAATTTAAAGGTGTTAAGCCCAAAAATTAATTAATCCAATTAATTAATTCTTGAGCCATCCATCAAATGGATTGCTAAATAAATGATCCAATCATTTATATATATTCTCCTTGAATTAATTTAATCCAATTAAATTAATTTATTTCTTCTTGAATTACTTCCAAATTACTTCCACCAATTCTATAATGATTTGTGTGTGACTCTTTAGGTTCATCCTCAGCTAGACTTGGGCTTGTGTCCAACACAATAATTAATTAAATCCAATTTAATTAATTTATTTCTAATTAACCATTAATCGAAAATTCCCATCACCGTGGGTGGCCGTCTAGCAACGGTCCATGGCACTAGAGGCTAAGTGAATGTTGGCGTGAACATTTAATCTCCCGAGTACCATATTGGTATGGTCCTTCCATCATCCGTCTCTTGATCTAAGTATAGGGCATGGAATTGGGTGTCAGTTCCCATCTTGGACTAGATACTATAATCAATAACTCGAGATGCATTTGCTGTATTGATTGACGTAGAAAATCATTCCCTAGTCAACCAATCGTTGTGGCCACAGACTCTAAGAGCACCAACCATCTCAAAGTGCATAGGAGACTCGACTGTCATATACTGACAGGTGACGGAATCTATCTTAGAACCCATCGTCCTCACTACATATTCTGATTGCACTGAACAGGACTTGTAATAACATCCAAGATACGGTCATCTTTCGTCAAATCCAAGATACAACCATCACATGCATGCAACTGCTATGGTTCCTCAAGTCTAAAGACTAATCCCCGTACTATCGAAGTTAGGAAGATCTAGACATACCGAGCAAGCCTCCAAGGCTTCCATATGACGACTTTTCGGGAGTCAGTTCAGTTGGCTTGACAACCTTGTCAACCACCCACTAACATTGCATAGTCGTCCAATGTTTGTCACCGATGAAACACGACACTCATCCAATGAATGCAATTTTTGGTGCAAGTCTCAATAAAACTCTCGATGCCCAGTCTCGAGGTCCTCGACTTGGAACGTTTCAAACATAACCTTTAAAATTTAGTTTCATGACCTCCATCTAATGCGCAGCCCAACTACATAGATTGTATAATTTAGTTTGTGGGCTTTGTTGTGATGTTAAGCCTATAAACATAATCAGTTAGCACAATAAATATAATTGCCAGATAATGAATACTCACTTTATTCATAAACAATGTTACAATTACACCAAAATTGTCGGAACAAATTACATAAAGGCTAATCCAATTGACTTTTTAGTCACCTATTCTAACATAGGATTTATGCGAGGTGATTGGAATAGGCGGAATACTTCTTTTCTTTTTATTTATTCTATCAACTTAGATCAATTGTTTTATATTAATTCAATATCTCCTGAATAATTATTGGAGTGCACATGGAACAAAGATTTCACCTACCTCCAACAAAAACAAAAGAAGATTTTTTGTTGGCTTTAAGCAAAATTTGATTAGTGAAATTGAGTTACATTGTCTTAAAAATTTTCTATTGATTTTCAAAAGATTATTCTATTTTCCTTTTTAATTAAACCAACAAAGTTTTAAACACTCGTATTGACCTCATATGTGGTGTGTTCCAAATTAAGCATATGAATACAAGGCGACATTTGGAAATGCTAATCAAGCACAATTAGGTTGTATGTGTATCAAATTAGTTGTATTAAATCAGAGAATTTATGTGCATGAAAATTATGTGTATTCAACTAATACTTAAAAGAATGCGCTCGAGGACCATGCACGATGGTTACTAGTTATTTTTTAAAAAAAGGATTAGAATTTGGAAAGGCTCAGTCGATGACACCTACTTGTGTGCTTGGCCAACTTGGTAGGTGCTCAACACGTAGCGAAGGCCACTTTAACATTTGTTTTCCTTTTATTCCATTTTAAGTTTTTGATATATTTAATTATTTTATATATGTAGCTTTTTACATTTACTATAGAGATATATAATTACACTGTTGTCCCCTAAGGTTTAGTATAATTACATGTAGAAAATATTAAGTTACATAAGCTTTGTTTATTTTGTAGCATTTCTGGGATGCAGTGGTTATATGTAACGGAGGCTTCTACTGCAATTTCCTAGATCTGATTCTGTGTGCACAATAACAAGCGGGCCTCTAGCTATTCTGATTGCGATGTAATTACGTTAGAATGAGCTGTTTCATGTGTACAATTTTCACTTGTTCAGTTTGAAGGATTTTAAGATTCAACTAGTATACTAAATAGTTTTCATCCATTTAGAGTTCCTCTTTAGTTTCTAGAGGGAGTGCTTCCTCTAAAATAAAAAAGGTTCAAGCACTTCAATTAGTAGACGAGTTGGTTAGAGCGTTACCAAGCACGAGACACGCGTTCGGTCAAATTGCTCCCCAGACTCATTCGTCGTAGAAATTATGTCTTCAAGCCTTTCTTTGTTGTGTGTTTCAAGAACTCTGCACAAGAATTTTGCAGGTGGATTTGGCTTATTTTGATGCAGCTGATTCTGCAAACTTTTGATGCAGAATAAGTTATTCAGGAGCAGAATTTGCTCATTATGCTGCAAAATGAGGCTGATCGTGCAAAGTGTGCTGATTGAACTCAGCTTCCACTTGCTCACGTGATTTAATTTTTCCTATTTATGTAGATTGTTTTTTGTCTATGTAAGCTAAACAAGCAGTTGATGATCACAAAGTTATTTAAATTATGTTCCTTCTATTTGTGTAGAGTTGCTTTTGTTTCTTGTTTGTACACAAACTCATGAACTTTTTTTTTCATGTATGCCAAAATTATTCACAAATCGGGAAAGAATGAATGCCGCTTGTGGCGTAGGGAGAGATTGAGAACTCAAGGTTAAGAATACTAAGGAAGAAGGGCACGTGAAAAAGTGTTACTAAAGTAAGAACCTTCAAACTTTTGACTTTCTCTTGTGCTTGTGTGATATGTAAATGAACTTTTCTATTAAATCACATTGAGTGTGCATTTCGTTGCTCGAGAATTAGATGAATTGCAGAATTGAAATCAAATTCTGCTACAACCTTCGAGATCTTATATTTCTATTGTGCATTAGTGATGTTTAATTGGATTCTGCTACACAAATGAATTGTGTTGCTGCAGAAGTTCAATTCTACAGTAACTGAATCACGAGAATTCTAATTATGGTGCATCAAAATATGCAGTAGAATTCCGTCTCCACAACAGAAATTCTGCTGTTTTCTAATTATGTGTGCTACATACTGTTGTGCGCAACAACCATTTTGTAAATGGTAGGGTTTCTTACATAACGCTCTTCTCTTCTATTTTTTTCTTTTTTTGGATTACAAGAACGGATTTCTAAAGATACTTTGGGCGACAAGCTTAAGAGAATTCGAACAACAAAAAAATCCAAAAAAAAAGAACAAAAAGAATAAGAAAAACAAAAATCCAACAAAAAAAGAACAAAAAGAAAAAAAAAAGAAAGAGAGAGCAGTATTCGCAAAAAAGAAAAAAAAGAGTAAGAAAAGCGATCCCCACTGAGTTTTATAACGTAAGTGGTGGTGGGAAATGTCGAGCTTTGTCCATTGCTGGAATACCCTTTCGCAGTGGAGTATCTCCCTCATTTGAGTTTCTTGATCCGATTGCAATTGTGAAATTATTAAATTACAAGTTTTTGAAGAAGAGGACAATGATATACACATACATATCTTGATAAGACGTACATGACTCATTCCCGATCTTTTTTCAATCATGTGAACTTGTTCGTTTCCATATCGCCAATCGATCTCATGGCTCCTGTTATTTCTGGTTATCTTCAGTGGTGAGCGAACTGTGGGGAAATAAAGCCAGCAACAATAGTCTTGCAACTTACCACCAAGAAAGGGTAGGTATTTCATTCTGTTGGAATATTGCAATTGATCTTTGATGTCTTATGGAATATTTCATTCTGTTGTATGCATTGGGTAACTTGCTCCATAGAACTTTTATTGTTGTTGTCTCTCCTTGTATCTCAGTTTTTCTAAAATACCAGACCAAGTTATGATGCACTTCTCTCAGCTCTCCTTACCACTTTCTTTTTGAAAGAAGTTCTCAGTTATTGTTTCATAAGCAACGATTACAAAATGCAATAAAAGGAACAACAGAAATTGGCATTGGTAGATTAGTTTACTGTCTCATGTTTACAGTTTGCTCGTTGTGAACTGGATTGTGTTCTTTGTCTTAGGAAGTTCTGTTGTACAATTCAGTGGAATAGAGATGTTGATTATGTCCTAGCTCTGGTATTATGCATGACGTTGTGCATTAGTGATGTTTAATTGGATTCTGCTTCACAATTGAATTGTGTTGCTTCAGAAGGTCAATTCTGCAATAGCAGAATCATGGGAATTCTAATTATTGTGCATCAAAATGTGCAGTAGAATTCCATTTCCATAGCAGAAATTCTGTTGTTTGCTAATTATGTGTGCTGCATACTATTGTGCTGCAGCAACCATTTTGGAAATGGTAGGGTTTCTTACATGGCTATCTTCTCTTCTATTTTTTTTCCAATTATAAGAACGGATTTGTGAAGATGCATTAGGAGACAAGCTTTAGAGAATTCTAACGCAAAAGAAAAAAAATCCAAAAAACAAAGAACAAAACGAAAAAGAAAAACAAAAATCCAACAAAAAAGAACAAAAAGAAAATAAAAAGAAAAAGAGAGCAGCATTCACATAAAAAAAAAGAAACAAAGAAAAGCGATCCCACTATGTTTTGATAACGTAAGTGGTGGTGGGAAATGTCGAGCTTTCTCCATTGCTGGAATACCCTTTTGCAATGGAGTATCTCCCTATTTGAGTTTCTTGATCCAATTGCATTTGTGGAGATTATTAAATTACAAGTTTCAGAAGAAGAGGTCAATGGTATATCCATACATATCCTTGATAAGACGTATGTGACTCGTTCCCGATCTTTTTTTAATCATGTGAACTTCTTTGTTTCCATATCGCTAATAGATCTCATAGCTCCTGTTATTTCTGGTTATCTTAAGTGGTGAGCAACTGTGGGAAAATAAAGCCAGCAATAATATTCTTGCAACTTACCACCAAGAAAGGGCACGTATTTGGTATATTTGATTTTTGATGTCTTATGGAATATTTCATTCTGTTGTATGCATTGGGTAACTTGCTCTATAGAACTTTTTCTGTTGATGTCTCTCCTTGTAACTTAGTTATTCTAAAATTCCAGACCAAGTTCTGATGCACTGCTCTCAACTCTCCTTACCACTTTCTTCTTGAAAGAAGTTCTCAGTTGTTGGGCTAGTGATAAATAATTAGATCATTATATAACTTGTTTCATAAGCAACGATTACAAAATGCAATAAAAGGAAGAGCAGAAATTGGCGTTGGTAGATTAGTTTACTGTCTCATGTTTACAGTTTGCTCGTTGTGAGCAGGATTGTGTTCTTTGTCTTAGGAAGTTCTATTGTATGATTTAGTGGAAAAGAGATTCCCATTATGTCCTAGCTCTAGTATTATGCATGACGTTTGTATTATTCATAATTCATCGACTAATATATCGTACAATGTAATTAAGTTTTGCACAAGATAATTATCTCTAGTTAATAAACTTTTGTTCATGCTCTATAAGTACATTTTGCTAAATTTGGGTATTTTACTAATAGAATATTTTTGTTACATATAGATAATTTGTTTGCAATTGTTAACTCCTGTTTCTTTATATATGATTATATGAGTGAAAAACTGGAACTTAATTTACAAAAATCGTGTACAATGTTTGCTGGAAATTTGAGCTTCTACCCTGCTAAATCCTTTTTGTCAAGTCCATGTGCCCCATCGGAGAGTGCTTGAGATGATAGTTACATGCTTTATCATACCTCATTTGCTTGTTGTGAATATCATGGTACTATGGTTGTGATTCTTCACTCATATGTATACCTTTGATTATTATGTACCCTATTAAAAATTGAATAACAATGAAAGTTAAGTTTAAAGACGTGTAACGTCGTGAAATAGGTTGGATGGCATGTATTTTTAGCCTTGTTCTGATATTGCTAGTAGAGATCTCTGAGTTAACATATGTGAATGTTATAGCTTTTTTCTTTGAGGGTTCCACCTCGTAAAACTCTTGAAGCAAAGAAATAAAGATAGTTATTGAAAGAGGAGATATTGAATCTTATTGCTCTAAATCCATTTGAAAAACTGCAAGGGATAGATAGAGGTTCTTTCTATCGTATTTTGTTGTATGAATAATTGTTGCTATAGTAATTGATAGAGTGATACAAGAAAATCACCAAGTTGTCCCATTTTAACTTATCATATTTGATTGGGATTAACTCCTCACTCGATGGATTTGCCACCTTTGTCCAAAAGCACTGACAGAAGTTTTGATTGGGATTAACTCCTCACTCGATGGACTTGCAACCTTTGTCCAAAATCACTGACAGAAATTCTGCGATCATTTTATCTTGGTAAGGTTGGTATATTTTGTTAGTGGATTTAGTTAAAATATATTACATTTTCATGCTATCATTTTCTCTTGGGAAGTTGGTAAAACTGTACTTAAAATGTATTACATTTTCCTTGCATTCATATGGAGGTTTTTCAATGCCTCATCATGCTTCAATTCCATACATGCTCTTTTTCTACTCTTATATCTATATATATTAATATTATTTATCAAAGCTCATCCGTCCTGACCATCATCATAATTCATTGACAAAGTAATTAAGCTTTACACCGGATAATTATCTCTAGTTAATTCTCTCTTTTAATAAATTTTTATTCATGCTCTATGAATAAATACATTTTGATAAAATTTGGGTATTTTACTAATAGAAGTTTTTTGTTGATAAGGTATTGCAGTTGTTAACTCCTACTGGAACTTGGTTTACCAATTTGCTTGCTGTGAATATGTCATGATACTATGGTTGTTATTCGTCACTCAGATGTTTAAAGTTTAAAGACATGAAACATAATGAAACAATATGTGAATGTTATAGCTTTTCTGTTTGCGGGTTCCACCGCTTAAAAGTTCTTGAAAAAAAGAAATAAAGATAATTATAGAAAATGAAGATATTGAATCTTATTGCTCTAATCTATTTGGGAAACTGCGAGGAATCGATAGAGATTCTTGATGTCGTATTTTGTTGTATGAATAATTGCTGTTGCAGTAATTGAAAGAGTGATAGAAGAATATCACAGACATGTCCATATTTAACTTATGATATTTAAATGGGAGTGACTCTTCACTAGGTGGACTTGCAATCTTAGTCTAAAAGCACTGGTACCATCATGTTCTCTTGGTAAAGGTCAGTAAATGAGTATTTGATCATGTTTGAAAGATGACACTTCCATATGAAATTCTTATATTTTAATGTGCCCCTGAAATTATGAGATTGCTTGAGATGATTGCTAGATGCTAATCAAATGAATAGTCATTAAATTTGATCAACAACAAAAATAAGTTAAGAATTATTTAAAGTTCTCTATGTACTTATTTAAATTAAATATTATTTATCATAATTGTGGTCTGTGACGCCCCAAAGATTATAATATCTAATTGGGGGATTAATTGATAATTTTTATAAAACTTAGTTAATTAGTAAATAAATTATGTTCCCTAATTGGAATATAATAAAACTCGAACGGATTAAATTGGAGTTCGTTATAATATTTGGGGACAAATTATATTAATTAAGAAATTTAAGAATGACGTAATAGGTATTTTGAGAAAAGTTTAAATTAAATTAAAAAAAAATAAAAAAAGACGAAAGAAAAGGAATAGAAAAGAAAAAGAAAGAAAAATGAATTGGGGGAGGGGAAGGAATAGAAAAGAAAAAGAAAGAAAAATGAATTGGGGGAGGGGTGGGCCATCACCCACCGCCCCACCCCATGATAAGCACATAATATATATATATATATACATATAATATTGTCAAACCATTTCACTGCATATTCTGCAATTTTTCTGTCCTTCTTCAGTTAGCGCAGGAGGTAAGAATTTTAATTTTAATTCTTATTAATTTATATAATTATATTATTTAATTAGTTCGTTTATTAAATATTATTTATATTAAGCGATGTACCATTTAATCGGAATATTTTACGGGTTTGGCTATTTAAAATAGTGTCTAATTAAATATAGAATCGAATATAAAAATGATGTCGTTGGTTAATTAGATTATTAATTATTAGATTTGAATGTTGCTATAGCCAATTTATATAATTCCATCGGAATTGTTAACCAAATACGCAATTCTACGTATTGTTATTTAATTAAATTATATAATAGCGAGAAATTGATAAAAAATCCGTAGAAATATTCCAGAAATTATATTTAATAAATGGTATGTTAATAAAGAGGAAAAACGAAGATTTGTACTTCGATAGAAATGGAATATTAAAGAATTAGTAGAAATTGTACGAATAATATTTAATATTGTATTTAAAAAAAATTATGATATTCTCGATATATTAATTGTATGTGGTATAACTCATTATAGGATACGGGGGTGAGGTGAAAGGACTGACAATTAGCGATTGAGTAGAAAGAAACGTTGTGAGGTTGAGGTAAGTAAATAATTAGTATTATCTATATATGCTTTCTGTATTTGTGGTTTTACTGTTATATGAATTTGTGGTTTGTGCTGACATTGATTTATCTGAAAATATATGAGTGGTGAATGATTTGATTTGATTGATGGTATTGTGTACGTGGCATGAGAAAATACGTTGAAATGTTATGTTGTTGTTTGATGTGTTGTGGATGTCTGAAAATGAGAATATATGGATATACTGTTTTACGTTACTAATTGCTTACAAGAATGGTGATATGTGAAAATGAGGGAGTTGTGGAAGTTGACTATATATTGTGGCGTGAATACCCCTTGACGTGTTGAAAAGCCTATAAGGCGAAACGAAATGAAAAGAGCTTTGATGCGATATGAGGAAAAAAAATAAAATGAAAAGAGCTTTGATGCGATATGAAAAAGATGTGATGTGAAAAGAGCTATGATGCGCAAATAAAAGAGCTATGATGCGAATTGAAAAGAGCTATGATGCGAAATGAGATTGATGAGCCAGTTGTCAAGGGGATTCACTTAAATTTATATAACGGTGAGATTGAGTTGACGGGAAAAACACGATATCACCTTCTGGTAAGCAAATTATGAAAAAGGAAGTTTAATTGATTATGTTATTGTGAGATAGCTATGTGGTGTACTAGAATTGATTATGTTGGAGTTAAATTGACTGTAATCCATGCATGTTGCCTACTTGTCCTGTTTGGGCTGTGTTTGATATACATATATAGATAGGGTTGATTATTTACTTATTGAGTGGCAGGCTCATCCCTCTGTTGACATTTTCTTTCAGGAGTAGACTTTGAGGTGTCTGACTGTTTAATAATAGGTCTACGCACTATACTCAGGCAGGTCGAGCCAGTATGCTGTTTTCTCCTCTTGTCAGCTAGAGTACAAATCTAATTTTGTTTGTATAAAGAGAACATAGGCGTAGCGATCAATTGTGGTGGATCACCTGTGGTGTTTGATTTGTATATATATGATGTTGTGGGTTGAATATGTCGTTATGACGTTGTGATTACGTATGCAAATTGATTAGATGATTATGTGCAAATGTATATATATGAACACAGGGATTACTATAACTATGACGTTTAAGGTAGATATAGCCCTTGTAGCGAGGGGGGTGCTACATGGTCAATGTTTATTAGAATATTTAATTATCAATTTAAAAGATGTAATAAGTTAAAATTTATCATTTAGCATATTTCATAAAATGATTCGAGTGTTATGCTGGCTCTCGTTGTATTTACTATGCCTATTTATATCTTAGGATTAATTGATTTGGTTACTCATATTTGTTTATATATATACATGCATTATAAAATATATAAATTATAATGTAAACAAAAGAACTTTTATTATTATATAAATAATAAAATTATTTTTCAAATAATGATTATTTGCGAATAGGAGAAATTTTTTAACATTTTAATAAATACAAATAATTATATTTATAATTTTAGATTACTTTATTATTATATTAATATAAATAAATTAAAATTTTGACAAAAAATAGTTTGGTCTTAAAAATTAAATGTTATCGTGTAAAATAACATTTTATTCGAATAGCGAGTTAGTTCTGGTCTTAAAAATTAAACGTTATCTTTGTAAACTCGAAAATATAATATCCTACATGCATATTATTTTCGTACATTATGAAGCTATTAAAAAAAGAAATCAGAGAAATTGAAAAAATTCACTAATTATATATTTATTAAATTATTAAATTATAATATATAAATAATTAATATTTATTAATGAGTTTGAATTTGCGGATCAAGTGTTACGTACCACTAAATCCTATTTATTCAGATCAAAATAAAATTTTGTTTGATCTTAAAAGTTAAACATTATCTTTGTAAACTCAAAAATATAATATCCTATATGCATATTACTTTCATAAATTCTGAAGCTATTGAAAATAATAAGAGAAATTGAAAGCTTGATGTGTGTTCAAGAATAATAAAATAAATAAATAATTGATATTTTTATTAATAAGTTGGAATTTGCACTAAATCCTATTTATTCAAACTAAAATAACATTTTATTCAGATAGTGAGTTAGGTCTGGTAAAAGTTATCCTTGTAAACTCAAAAATATAATATCCTATATGCATATTATTTTAGTAGATCATGAAGCTATTAAAAGAATAAGAGAAAATTAGAGAAATTGAAAGAATTCACTAATTATATATTTATTAAATTAGTGGTACGTAACACTTGATGTGTGTGCAAGAATAATAAAATATATTATATTAATAAGTTGGTTATCAATCATGGGTTAGTGGCTCTCAAGAATATAAAAGTGTCAATTGTTTAGGTGTCAAATATTTAGAAAGTTTGTCGGGTAATTTAATAGAAAATATTAAATTATTAGTTTGACCAAATTTTATCTATATCTATATCTATAATACTAATATAATAAAAAAAAAATTCCACACTCACAAATGCGAGTTAGTGATACTGTTAAACCAATTATCTATGCTTTTTTAATAAAATAACTAACTTATTAATCAAGTTTTCAAAATTTACATTAATTTATAAATTATTATTTATTTTATTTTCTGTTTCTTTATATAATCCACTGATTTATATACACGTAAGAATGGTGTGCCACTTGTTATCAATTTTTAAAATTATTCAAAATGTCTTTTTGTATTTTCAACCTCCACTGCTCATATTTTTGTTCTCCTCTCTATAATTTATATTGTTGATCTATATTTATACGAAATCTCACTCACACTATTTTTTTTCTTTTCTGGATTGATAATTTTATAATTTTATTTTATTTTAAAAAATATGATGTGTTGGTTTATATATTCTATTCTTATCTATAATATATTTTGAACACGTAAATAATTATTTATTATAGCACCCTGCCATAACAGCTAGTCCATCCTAATAAAAAGAAAATTCCATTTTTATTCATAAAGAACGATTATTGAAACCACGATCTATCTATACTAATATATATATAAAAAAAAAAGGGGGGTTCATTAATCACAATGATAGTTAATATGGGTTTATATATTTTATGCATATGTATAATATATTTTATAACTTAAGAATATTATCTATTATATGTACATAGGGATAACTAATCATAATGGATAGTACAAATAAAAAAGAAAAAGTTTTTCTCAATTTCTTTTTGTGTTAATAATATTCCTAAATTAATTTATTTATGTGTTTTTTAAATATATTATTTTATACATTTGATTCTTATCTATAATATATTTCAAAGCATAAATATTTAATTATTATATGCACACATGGATGACGTGCTATAACGGTTAATTGAGGAAAATGACTGAGTAGAAGGTAAATTTAGATATTCAAATGTTGGTAAGACAATAAAGTTTTCTTTTTTTTTTTTAATCTCATAGTATAGTTAATGTAGATAACAAATAATATTTTACATTTTAAAATAGATAAGTAAATATAAAATTTGAAGAGTTGAATAAATTTGGTATGGCACATATTTTGGGTCGTTGGTTATTATACTAGCTAATGAATTATCTTTATTTTCAGAAATGATACTTCAAAGAGGAGGTAGATTTCGAGGAGGTGACATAATGTGCTGTAATAGAGCATTAATAAGAAAAAATATATCCAAAAATTGAGAAATACAATAACATTTTGAGGAAGAGAATGAACTCTTCAAATAATTTCTTTTGATTTAATGAGCACCACGAGGTGATTATACTCCTTGAGAATGATGATTTAAGATGGAAAAATGATCAATGATATTTGATGAAGAGATATCTGTTGCATCTTTTACAGTAGGGTCATATAAATCAAGGGCACATTATGAATATATTCTTAGGACCACTTAGCTTGCTGAAATCAATTCCACATTCTCCAATAAAGCAGTTCAATTATTCAAAAGCAATAATTAAAATTTCATCTGCTATTGAATGGGAATTAATCCATTATGTTACCTAGAATCAAATTCAAGCCAACAGCACCCCTTTGAATGGGTTCAAAATCATTTTAGTAGATAATCAAGAAGGGGATGATTAAGCTTATAACGTCGTTTAACCAACAAAAGAAAAATCAAAACTCAAATGAGTTTTTCTATTGGTGAATTGAAGATAGGCTCTTTTTAGGTAAATGGGGTATTTCCTAAGTGCCCTTATCACTTTCATGCACCAATCTTACAAGAATATGAACTCAAAATGTATTACACAAGCAAGTTCTAGAATGGACACACTAAGTTTGATGCCCTCAATCAAAAGAAATGTAGGATCACTATTTAAATGAAAGTGCTTTGGTCCAAAGTTCACACAAAGGCTTTTGTGTTGATTCTTGAACAATGTTCATTTGATGCGGTTAATGGAACACACTTCACACAACTTTTTTTTTTTTATATGCCACTAGTGCTAGTTTCTCCTACTATCTTAACTTATACCAAAAATTCCTATTAATCTAAGGGATATCATAAGATAACAATCGAAAATTCAAGTGCTACCACAGGATAATTCGCATACTTTTCTCAAGACACTAACTTTCTTCACAATTTTCGGTGTTCAACAAAAATTGTCAACCCCCAAATAAAAATTTTCAGTCCCCACACATCCACATTCCAACATATGTACACAAGGGTGCCATTTGCTTATCTAAATATAATTCTAATATAGTGTTCACAGAATGTAATGCTCAAATTTTGCACTGCTTTTTTTGGATTTTATATGTAAAACTCAAGCACCAATGCTTCTCAAAATCCTGCCGTATGTAGTTAGCCGATTAACATTCAAAATAAACTCACAATCTTCAAAATACTCAAGATCTTCACGAGCATTAGCAGCCTTATTTTGAAGCACACATTTCTAAATGATAATTGAGTTTCAGCTTCAACTTCAAATAAGATCTTTTATATTTGTGAAACTGAATAAATAGTTTCTCAGGCAAAGTAGTCTATCAAAGAGGAGGTAGTGCTCTAATGCATATATTGGCACATTAGAAGGACCATGTTTCTTTCTTACCAGCCCTGCAAATGATCACATGAAAGTTCAAATCATAAGTCGCAGCCATATTTTCAGCATAAATGGATTTTATAAAACGAACACTAGAAGTTTTCATGCACTACACCAAAAATTGAATGTTGCACCACAAAGTTGAAATCAGCAACCTAACTGAACCTAATATTAATATTCTACAAAATGAATGTATAATTAGACTTTCTTGCCCTTTCCATTTCTAACTAGTTCCATATTGCATGCAAAACAAGAGTCACTTAATTACAAACACCACAAACTTTGGACCAGTGATGTCTCATGGGATGGTTGCACAGCCAACACATCTTTTTCAGCCTATGGGCATAGGACAGTCATAGAATATGAAAAGTAAAAAAGGTAGCTAATGCTCATTACAGTAAGATAAACCTAATCTCTACACATTATTGATTCAGCGCTACCGCATTTGCCCAAGCACATTTCATTGTAATATGGACTATGAATTAGTTTAGAAAAAGTAGCCAATAAGTTCCGAGGAAATGAATATCTATATAATAATAAATTTTCAATAGACCATCTTCTATGTAAAACAAGAAGAACATACCTAAACTAAGGTTCGTGTTGGGACACTTCGCATGTCTGATGTGATTGTAGTCATCATCACCAGTACCTTCATAATTAAATGTGATGCAATCAACCGATAATAGATAATGAGCAGCCGCTTCAATAGCAACACAAGCAAAACCTCACCGTGTGAAGTGAATCCGTGTTGGCCGCCATTGTTTGGTTTTGTTCCCTGAGTCTAGCAGTTGTTTTCATTCCTTGTTCTAGAGAATAGAACACCAGTATATCCATCAACTTTTGATTAGCTAACTTGGAAAAGTTTCATACACATAATTTTCAAGCAACAAATTATCTTAAATAGTAATATCAACTGCAGCCACGGTTAGGAAAAGTGTAAAAATTAACAAGACACCAGAAAGTACTCAAACATAAGAAGTATGGCCAGCCACTGCACACAAGTTATACTTAACATCATATCATATGTAAAAATTGTTGAAGGCACTGTTTAGCACTTCTTTTTTCATTCTTAACAGCCATAATTATACTAGAAGCAAAGGAAAATCTAAGTGAACATCAGAATTAATAATTGATCTAAAGTCTTATTGTTCTACATGCATAAACACGGACCTATTAGAGCACAATGTTAATTCTACTGCAGTTAACTACTAAATGTTTAACTAGCAACCATTTCAATTATTTAAGCTCTGCACCTTCAATTCTCGCTCCTAATTTCCCTTTCCCATATTGAAGAACCAGCTAGCTGGAAGAAGCATCAATTATGAGCAGCTTATAATGGTGCACAAGCAATCAAGAAAAAAGATTTTCTCAAGGATACATGAAATTATATCACATGGCATATGTCTATTGTTATTTATTACACTTAATAAGCATTACTATTTCCTCAAGTGTCCCTGTCTTGAACCATGAAGAAAGAGAAGGTTGGTTAAGAAAGAAGCAATGAGGGTTAAAGCACTAAAACACCAACCTTCTCTTCTTTTCTTTCTTCTTTAGGCTATCCAAAACATCTATTAATAACATTAAAGCTCGATAGCACCACTAAATCACCAAAATTAGAAATAGAATAGTATTTAGAAAAATGAAATACTCATGGAGAGGATTTACTATGAACACAAAAAATCAGTAGAACCATGACTTGTCACATACCTGAAAATTTTTACATTGTTTTGCAAACCGAACTCTTTCCAGCAACCATTAGAATTCAGCTGTGGCAGTGCGTGCAGGCGTGCTTATGCGTACCATGATGAAGCCTTCCTTCACGGGAGATTTCCTTTCACTAAGCTACGTAAACAAAGTAAGTTTGAGAACCAAGAAACGGGAGCAGCAGAAAATTTTACTCTCTACTTGAAAATTCTTAACCTCCAATCAATCCACATAGAATAATGCACAACCAAACAAATGTGAGAGTATGAAAGTTGTAATTAAATCTAAAGTCACAAAGTAATTATTTCGAGGGCTCTCACTTTGTTTTGGAACTTGACATTCAAAGCATCAGTGGTTACAACATCGAGGGTGAAAGTGGATTTGAATACACACCTATCTTCCTTGCACCAAATCCCCTTTTCGGATGCACCTTCACGAGTTGTTGCAAGATGTTGATCAAGATAGGATGTATCAGATAGTTGATGTATTATAGCTACAACAGTTTCTGAAGTCTTCTTTTTCCAAAGATATGAAACGAACTTTAGATGTTGAAATGACTGAACACATAACAGCAAAATTATTTAACCAAACACTAGCTGACCTCATTACATACATAATTGATATGTTTTAACCAATTTTCATTAATCTTGCGTGCATGAAAAGAATAAAAAATTTTGCATACAGGGTTATTTTGTATGAAAAATAAATATGTTAAAGGATACTTATGTCAATATACATTTTGTCAACCAAAAGTGGTTAATATACAGTTTGGAAAGAAGAAATCTAGACCTTCTTTGACAGTCTCATCTGCAAGTTATCAGAAAATTCAAACTCTTTGAAGAGTATCGTGGCAGCACAAGGAACACAGGTTACTTTCTTACTTGTGATTATGTGTTCCGCTAGCATCCTGAATCTAGAATTGGTGAACCATATACAAATTTCTCGAAGGTATTGACAGCAACATCTTTTGCTATGCTTGAGTCATTATGTGATGATTGAGCCTGTAATTGGCCATAACATGAGTATCTATAGAAAAATATTATATACTTCTGCTAAGAGGAAAGAATCTAATCAAGAGAAAAAAAAAAGTAATTCATGGGACAAACAAAAAAAGACAGAAATGGTGGTGTGCCATGCAGAAAATGTAATATCCGTATTTAGGAATAATTGTATAGTATGTACACAAATGACATGCAAAAAATATCTTTTCTTTCTCTCCTTTAAAATTTTTACTCTCTGCTTCAAAATTCTTAACCTCCAATTGATACTGAATAATGTTTGCACATACAACCAAATAAATGTGAGTGTGTGAAAGTTGCAATTACAACTAAAGCGAGAAAGCAATTATTCCGTGGCCTCTCACCTTGTTTTGGAACTTGATATTCAAAGCATTAGTGACCACAACCTGAACACGGTGTTCAGGGTCGTGCTCAGGGTCAATAGAAGAGGCAAATAATGGAGTTGAATACACACCTATCTTCCTTTTTCACCAAATCACCTGTCCAGAACCACCTTCATGAGTTGTTGCAAGGCGCTGATCAGAGAGTTCAAATACACACCAACATTTGATAGTCCTAAAGGATCCACTGTAATTTGGGTATCAACAATTTGCTTCTTCTGAAACTTCAGCATCATATGTAGGAGACGCCTGAACAATGTATGGTTGGTAGGGCCACTATGTGTAGTTTTATTGTCTTCATTGACCTTTATATAGAAGGTTTTGATTGCTTTTGGATAGTTACAAACAATACTATGTGCTTGGAACTTCTATTCGGTCAAGTATCTGTTATCATAATTAGGGGGGAAATAAATCATGTATAAACTATGAGTTGATGAATTGAAGATTATGGATAGAAGATATGACAATTATCTTTCAAGTTCAGAAGCTAAATCAATTACCCATTCTACTTTATTTTGAAACTTCGTCACTTTCTTTGCTTCCTCAAGAATGGCAACTGCCAGGGTGTAAGTGAGTCTGTGCAACGTGGATTTTGAAACCATTTCAAGTTGTTGGAGGGCAGTTTTATCAATAAATTTGGCCATGAACTCCATATCATCATAGCAATGGTCAAGCAACCACTGAGAAAGAAACCTCACATATGCTTCCGCATAGTTCATATCATCCTAGAAAAGTGTCAACTCTCTTATGTGCTATGCTAGAGCATACTTGGAAGTATTAAAAAGGTTAATAATAGCCATTAATAAACTTCGTAAGTTTCTGGGCAACATAATGGTTATTCTGTCGATTTTCAGAGAAATATTGATTGGTAATCTCGTTATTTAACTGTAGTTATAAATGAGGAAAAAGAATCTAATGAAAAAGTTACAAAACTAGTAGATTTAACTCAACTAATCCTATCCAAAAGGATAGAAAAATATTAGAACACTCCCACTGAATCTGGGTCATAGCAAAGTGAGGATATGTAGCACCCATATAGATTTTACACAATTAGTCAATATATTACAGAGAAAAATTTTCAGTATGCATACATTTGTCCTATAAGATCATTTTTGTGTATTTCTCAAGGAGCGGAATATATAGCATTTTTCATGTGTACCCAAAATTATGTTCCAATACATAGAAAAACTTATGATCAACACACTTGTATATCAGCAAATGCTATCTCAGGTTCTACCGTCCTAAATTCAACAAGATGTCTTAAAGTATGCGAGTGTTCTGCTCGAAATGTCGTCCTCAAGGTATATAACACGACTGAGCACATAAGCATATGTTTCAACCTACAGTTGTTCTGATACAATAAAAAGTGCTTGCCTTGCCTGGCGAAAGAGTCTTCAGCATAACCAATTTTTCCATCCTTCTTCGGAATGCCACCACCAAACATCTCTTAGCCAAATTGTATATCTCATGTAGCTTTGAGAGGTTCTTTTTACCCTGCTGATACGGTCATCTTAGAGGAATAATCCATAAAATTAAAGACAGCTATAATAATATAATATTTAAATATTTTTAGAATAATTATTGTCAGTTATATTGGTAAATCAATATCATGGTCAGAATCTATCACCTCCCAACCAAAAATAGTAGTCAGATAAAGTCTAAATAAAGACTTTTACACAGGATTTTCAGATAGCCATCAAGAAATGTGACAATTTTTAGATATAAACCAAAAATAGAAGGAAATGACTGTTGCAATCTTTCTGAAGTTATTACCTCCCACACAAAACGAAATACTATTATTCGCTATTAAAATATGTAAAGCTAAGCTTATCAAACTCCCCAAACTTAGACAATTATTGTCCGCAGCAAAAGTCAGACACTTCAAAAAACATGTTCTCAACATTGTGCTAATAATTTGTACCAGCAAATGTAATCTATAACCTATATGTAGATAATCTCAAAACACAAATGTTGCAATACGTTATGCAAATGCCAACTTATCATAAGAGGCCAATCACATCACAACAGTTTGTCTTGCCAAGTAGAGAGTAGAACAATCAATCTTCCACAAAATCATAGATTTCTAAATATCACCATACTCGTCGCTTCAACACAATACCCTTAATGGAGCCCGTGTTGACTTTTATCTCATTTGTTAATTAATTGCACATTCTTGAATTTTCTTTTCGGTAAAATGCATTAACCCCCCTGTGTTTTGTTGAAAAAGCTAAAAATCCCCTTGTATTTCGGAAATAGGTTAAAAACTCCCTTCTATTTCTAAAATTAGCAAAAAAAACCCCATATGGTAACAATTAACGAAAAGTGGCAAGAATGCGCGACTGGTGCGTTTACTTGTCTTTTTTCTGCGGTTAAGTCCATATTTTTTATTATTTTGGACAAAATACCCCCTTATGGATTTATATTAGGGACTAAGGCCTTTTTGACTTGTTTTGTGTTTTTATTTTTGCCATTTCTCCCCCTTCAGAAGCAGGTATGAAGCTGTTTTTATTTTTTCATTTTATTTGCCCAATTTAATATTTATAATTTAATTGTATAAAATTATTTATTTTTCTGAATATTTGTGGGTAGAATGAGCTATTCTAGAAAATCCACTTCAAAAAGAGAAGAAATTATGGATTTGAGATATAAAAATCCAAAGTGTTTTTGTCAAAGAAATGCAGTTATTAGAGTTGTTGGTCCAAAAAAAGAAAGTTATGAAAAATTGTTCTACAATTGCAGAGCTGGACAAGGCAATTTTTTTAGTTGGTTGGACTCAATTAGTGTATCCCGCAGAGATTCACAAAGTTTTCTCAAATGCCATAAATAGAAGAAGAGGTGAAATCAAATTTAAGAGCTATATATGGAAGAGATATTTTCTGAACTAATCTCCGTATGCAAAGACCTCACTAGCAAAGTGAAGCAGTTAGGTGACATTCAGAAAATGTTATTGGTTGTTTCATCATGATTGGAGGTTATATGCATGTGTATGTATAGGTTGCCTTGGAGACAAACTTGGTAGTTATTGAATTTTGAATTCAATTGTATGTAATATACAAAATTACATACATATCCAACATAATCATGACATGAGCCATGAAATTTTGCTGAATTTCTCTCTCAAAATATTCTCCTTTTTGTTCTATATTGAATTTGATTCATGCTAGAACATAGAACAATCCAAAAGCACTAAACAATAGTGTTTGTTTGTAATTGTTTTTCTTCTTGCTCTTTGTTCTATCTAGCAATAGAAAAATAACTATATCTATTCCATAGTATGGTGTGGACAAATTAGAGGAATTCTAGTTTGGATTCTCAAGTGAACGGAATGGGAGAATGTAAAGGGAACATCGCACGTTGCTGCTCAACTATAGAAACAAAAAGGTAAAGTTTCATCTTTTGTTTCTATGCTTTTTGTTTCATCCTCTAGCCACTTGTCTACCATATTTATATATTTGTTATTTTGATTTTGACAAACACTGAATGCCCTAGATTTTTAAAGAGAACACCCCTTTGAATCATTTTAATTTTTTATTTCACGCTTCTAAAGAGTTCCCAAGCCATACTGATTCTTTTAGCACCTCCTCTAATACCTCCACGAGAGAGTTATCTCCAGCCCTCCTGGGAGCCATCCAACGTATAGTTTCGGCAACCATTCGGGAAAAAGTGACAATACTAGCCCCCATTCTCACAACCACTCCATCTGATGTGGACGCCCCAAAAAGAGACATTTAGGGAGGTATCTCTGCTCCCGCACCACAAGTGGTAGGAGGATTTGGACATCCCCCAGTAACCCACCAGGAGGTCTCTCCACAATGACTTGCGCATTTGGAATGCTTACAGAAAGACCCCCAAGATGTCTACTACCAGATTGCAGGAGCCCCCAAGGAAGAGCAGCAGGGTATCCCCTTCACAGACACAGTGATGGCGGATGAACTCCCAGCAAATTTTCGTACCCCGGCTACCGCTGAATATGATGACACTTCTGACCTTCAAGAGCATTTCTCACATTTTGAGAATGCAGCCCTCCTACACAAGTATTCGGACGGGATCAAATTCCGTGTTTTCATCACTACATTCACTAGGGCAGCTCAAAAATGGTTTAACCAATCGCCCGTGGGCATGATAGGAAATTTTCAAAAGTTTCGATCTCTCTTTTTACACCAGCTTGCCAGTAGCCGGAAGCTTCAAGCAATGGAACTTAGTCTCTTTACGTCTGACAGAAGGAGAACGAGCCTTTAAAGGAAAACCTCCATAGGTTAAATGCAGTTGCATTTGAAGTGCCCTCTGCTACCCAGGAAATTAAGCTACTACTTTCTCTCAAGGGCACTTGGAAGGAGACTTCTTTAAGTCCTTGGCCAAGAAGCCCGTAGCCATGTTTGATGCCCTTCTAGCTCGTACTGCAAAATACATCAAAATAGAGGATGCTCAATCATCTAAGAGGGAGAACCATGGCGAAAAGAGGAAGGAAAGAAAGGATGAGACCCCTTCCAAGAGACCTCAAATCGATTTTCGTGACAAAAATCCATCTTTTCAGAAAGTGAATTCGGTATACACCTCATTGACTGTGCCATCACCCAAGCTCGTATGGCAGTAGAAGAAAAAGGTCTATTAGCTCTCCCCAATTTCACAATGACTACAGTCATACCACCGAAGCATGTCGACACCTTAAGACTGAAATAAAAAGACTTATCCAAAATAGATACCTGCAAGAATATTATGTTGGGAGAAGGCTCAAGGAACAGGACCCTATCAAAATGAAGAGGACTATAAACCAAAGGAGGGGAAAGTGACTGGTCCTGAATCTTTCCCAAAAGAGGGATATAAGGCTATATTTCGGGATAGAGCTAAGACTAGTGAATCCCCCCCCCCCTCCCGGGTAAAGGAGTCATACGCATGATAGCAGGAGGACCCCTTGGAGGTGCCTCTCACCATAGTAGAAAATCACAAGTAAGAGAAGCATATAAAGTAACCATGAAGAGGTACTCGATGTGGAGGTGTGGAGGTGATGGAGGACACCCCCCTCATCCAGTTTACGCAAGTAGAATAATCAGGATCTAAAACCTCCTACAATAATGCACTAGTCATCTCTGCATTACTAGCCAATTATGAAGTAGGACGTGTTTTCATAGACTCGAAAAGCTATGCGGACCTATTATTTTGAGAAGCATTTGATTAGATGCAATTGGGGGACGTCCCCTTAGGAAAGATGAACACCTCCCCGTATGGCTTTGCAGGGGAGGTACTACATCCTCGAGGCATGATCTCACTCACTTTGACTTTAGAAATAGGGTCCACTCGAAAAACCTGTCTACTGAAATGCCAAATGGTGGACATACCCTCTGTCTATAATCATCTTGGGGAGACCTACACTCAATGCTTTCCAAGTTGTAATATCTACTTACCATTTGCAAATCAAATTTCCTACATCTAGTGGCGTAGCAGAGGTACAAGGGAACCCCCTCCAATCACCCAAATGTTATGTAAATGTTGTACGCAAAGAGCAGAAGAGGAACACAAGCAAGACATTTAAAGAGGCATCCCCAAACCAGCATGGGAAGGATGTCGAGCTGGTAGAGGAATCTGAAGAAGGAGGGGTGACACTAGCCAAAGTTCAACCAACTAAAGAATTGTTAAATATTGAGCTCATGCCTAGAGACCTAGAGAAAAATTACACGGATTGGTTCCCAAATGGAGGATACAGTTCGGAAAGAAGTAATCCAATGCTTACACTGCAATACAGACATCTTCGCATGGACCCTCCAAGACTTGGAAGGAATCAACTCGAACGTTATCACCCATCACCTTAATATAGATCCTAGCATCAAATTAGTGAAACAAAAGAAAATGATATTTCGGACCTAAGAAAGTCAAGATAATCCAGGTTGAGGTAGATAAATTGATGGCAGCAGGACACATCGAGGAGATATAATCCCCTAAGTAGTTATCCAATGTGGTCCTGGTACCTAAGCCTGGAAGAAAGTAGAGAATGTGAATTAATTTTAGGGACCTCAAAAAAGCATGTCCCAAGAATTTTTTTCCTCTACCCTAAACTGATCAACTATTTGACTCCACATCAGGATGTGAACAACTAAGCATGATGAACGCTTCGCAAGAGTACCACCAGATGTTGGTTCCTGAAGAGCGTAAGAGGGTCTTCATCACTTCGTTCGGCATATTCTGTTATGTGGCTATGCCATTCGGTTTGAAAAATGCAGGAGCACCTACTAGCATTTGGTAGACAGGATATTTCATCCAAAGCTAGGGAGGAATATTGAAGCTTACATGGACGACATGCTAGTGAAAAGTAAGTAGGCCAGAAATCACATTACACACATAGGAGAAACATTTTCTGTATTAAGGAATTATCGATTAAAGCTCATAGGGAATGCGAGTTTGGAGTATGAGAAGGGTGTTTCCTCGGGTTCATGGTAACTCAAAGAGGAATTGAAGCCAACCCTCTCAAGATTAAAGCCATCTTGGACATGAAAGCACCAACTAATATTAACGAGGTACAACGGCTGACCGAAAGAATAGTTGCGCTTAGTCACTTTATCTCTAAAGCAGTAGAAAAACGTTTGCTTTAAAGTGCTAAGAAAGGCGAAGAACTTCGAGTGGAACACTACGTACCAACAAGCCTTCGAAGAAATAAAGAAGTATCTAGCGGGGTTCCCTTTATTAGAAAAGCCTTCCATGGTAGACACCCTTATCTATATCTCTCTGCTATGCCTCAAATCGTCAGCTCTTTTCTCGTTGAGAGGATGGAGGAAGCAAATGCCAATTTATTATGTTAATAAGGTACTTAACGGTGTGGAAGGACGCTATACTCCGATTGAAAAAATGGCTCTAGCATTAGTAATCACAGTCCAAAGATTGCGCCCCTATTTCCTTCATATCCTATTAGTGTAAAGACGAATTTAACATTGAAACAAACTCTTGCCAAACCTGATACTTCTGAATGCTTAGTGAAGTGGGCTGTGGAATTGAGTAAGTACAATAATTCACATCTACGACGAACAACCATTCAAGCTCAAGCTTTGGTTGATTTCGTCTTCGAGATGACAGGAAGATGTTAGAATTGGTGACCAAAAAGGCAATTAGATTGGCGATTTTGGGAATCATTTAGCAATCTTTATAAATGTGATATTATCTTGATGAATGTAGTAAGCATTCATCTATGGCACTATTTGTTTTTGTGCTTGTTTATTTACATTGAACAGTGCTTTAACGTCACAACAAATACCCACAAACTAATTTTGGGTGGCAGCTATGAGATCAACTTCTAAGGGTTGATCTGACCGTTCCAAGTTGAGTACCACGACACTGGGCATCAACTGTCCTATAGAGACTTGCAGTAAGTATTGCATTCGTTGGATGAGTGTCGTGTTTTATCGGCGACAAACATGGGATGTCTATGCAATTTTAGTGGATTAATTGACAAAAGGTTGTTAACTGATTGAACTGACTCGCAGGAATCGTTATATGGAAGCCTTGGAGGTTTGGTCGGTATGACTTGAATTCCCAACTCTGATAATACAGGATTAGTTCTTGCACTTGAGGAATCATGATAGTCGCATGCATATGATGGCTATATCTTGGATCTGGCAAGAGATGATTGTGTCTTGGATGTGGTCGTTCTAAGCCTTATCCAGTGTAGTCGGAGTATGTATTGAGGACAATGGATTTCAAGATAGAATCCGTTGTCCTATCAGTATATGATGGATATATCTCCTATGTGCTCTGAGATGGTTTAGACTCTCTAAGTCTATGGCCATAGCGATTGGTTGAATAGGAAATGGTTTCCTTTGTCGATCAATAGAGTTAACACATCTCAACTATTCAACATAGTTGTTTGGTCCAGGTTGGGAACCGATGCAAAATTCCATGCCCTAGGCTATGGCCGATAGATGGTCGACGAAAGGACGGAACCTGTATGAAACTCGAGAGTATAAATATTCACGCTAATATTCACCTAGTTTCTAGTGCCATGGACCGTTGCTAGACGGCCACCAATGGTGACGGGCATTTCTGATTAATGATTAATTGGAAATAATAAAGTAAACTAGATTTAATTAATAATTTGTGTTGGACACAATGCCTAAGTCTAGCTGAGAGCGAACCTAAAGAGTTACACACAAATTACTATGGAATTGGTGGAATTGATTTGGAATTAATTCGAGAAGAATTAAATTAATTTAATTGGATTAAATTAATTCAAGGAGAATATATAAACGATTAGATCATTTTTTTTAATATTCCATTTAATAGATGGCTCAAGAATTAATTAATTCGATTAAATAATTTTGGTCTTAACCCCTTTAAATTAATTGGATTAATGTAGTAGGTTCGGCTTAATTAAATGATTAGATCAATTAATTAGTGTTTGGGCTTAGATTTATTTAATTGGATTAAATGAATCTTTGGGCTTTATTGGGCTAAAATTAATCTAATTAATTATTGTCCAATGAATTTTGATTGAGCTTGATTTAACTTGATTATATCAAGCCCGATGCATGCTTGAAGTCCAAGCCCATTTGAGGGTTGTTGGAGCAACTTAAGAAGGAGTTGAAACTCCTCATCATGATGAAGATAATGGATTGATTATTTCAGCATGATTGAAGGTTATATGCATGTGTGTGTATAGGTCGCCTTGGAGGCAAACTTGATAGTTATTGAATTTAAAATTCAATTGTATGTAATATACAAAACTACACACATGTCTAGTATAACCAACCAATGAGCCACGAAATTTGCTCTCTTTTTCTCTCTAAAATATTCTCTATTTGTTCTATATTAAATTGGATACAAATTAGAACATAAGACAATCCTAAAGTACTAAACAATTGTGCTAGTTTGGAGTTGTTTTTCTTCTTGTTCTTTGTTCTATCTAACAATAAAAAAAAAACTATATGTATTCCTTATTATGGTATGGACAAAATTAGAGGAGTTCTAATTTGGATCGTAAAGTGAACAGAAGAAGAAAGAAAAAGAAAACAACACACGTTGCTGCTCATTTATAGAAACAAAGGGTAAAGTTACATATTGTATTTTTTATGCTTTGTGTTTCATCATTTAGCCACATGTCTAGCATGCTTATATATTTTTTATTATGCTTTTACAAACACCAAACCCTTAGGAATTTCGAAGGGAACATCCATTTGAACCGTTTTAATTATTTTTTATATTTCACGCTTCCGCCGCATTGGGCCACTTGTTTCCGACTACAAGGGGGATCCTCTATAAGAAATCCTTCATGCACCCTTTGCTTTGGTGTTTGTCCCAGCAAGAAGGGATGCATGTCCTTAGAGAAATACATAGTGGTTGTTATGGAGCACATGCTAGAACATGGATACTGGCTAACAAGGCTTTAGGGGCGAGATACTTTTTGGCCTGACATGGAGCAAGATGTACGATAATTAGTGAATAAATACGAAAGATATCAGAAGAATTCTTCTCTTATACACCAACCAGCAGAAACTCTCACCACCATGTTATCACCCTGTCTTTTCGCACAATGGGGTATGGACATTGTGGGACCTTTTCCCTTAGCTCCCAGCTAGAGGAAGTTCCTTTTGATAGATATTGACTACTTTACCAAATGGGTGGAAACATAGCCTCTCGCTCGCATTATAGAAGGAGAAGTCATGAAGTTTGTATGGAATAATATTATCTACCGCTTCAAGCTTCAGGAGAAATAATAGTTGACAATGGTCGACAGCTTCATGGTCGAAAAATACAAAAATGGTACAAAGGCTTGTATATGAAACAAAGATTCACATCGGTGGCACATCCCCAGTCCAATAGATAGGTTGAGGTCACCAACCGTATCCTTGTACAAGGGATTAAAAGGAGATTAGAGCAAGTTGGCGAAAACTCAAGAAAGAGCTACCTAGCATTTTATGAGCTTATAGAACAATTCCTCGAGGATCTACGGGGGAGAGTCCGCTTTGGTTTATGGGACTGAGGCCATCATCCTTGTTTTGAGTTGGGGATGCTCTCTCACAGAGCCTGCATTCTTCTAAAAAATGTAATATAGAGCTCCTAAAAGAAAACTTGGAACTCATTTAAGAATTAAGAGAAAAAAATTTTATTCACATACAAAGATATAAAAACACCATGATTAATAGTCACAATAGGAGGGTGAAGACCTAAATTTTCCAAGTCGGAGATTGAGTATTGCTAAGGGTGGATACCTTTAAATCGTAGGCAAATTAGATCCTACATAGGAAGGACCCTACAAGGTCACAAGAGTAATAGGAGGGACGCCCCTTTTCGCATCCTTGGAGCATACACAATCTTAAAAAATATTATGTGTGAGGAAGGATATCCTCCTCAAAGAATAAGTCCTCTTGAAGGATATCCTCCTTAAAGAATATGTTCTCCTGAAGGACATCCCTCGTAAAGAATAAGTCCTCCCAAAAGACGTCCCTCATTACCAGATAAGTCCTGTCCGGAGGCTTCCTTCCTAGGTTTGGGGGCATCCCCCACAGAGGTATGATATTTTCCAATTTTACATAATATAATAAGGCGAGGCATAAACCAACACAGGAGTTAGCCCTACTAAAAATTATATAGGCATCGGTCATTAAGGGAACCTCGGGTCCCCCATTTCGAACCCTCATATGCCTTGTATTCATCTTTTACACACATGTATTTAACAATATAACATGAAAATTAACCTTATCCCTTAGAACACATAATGCAAGAAGAATATTAAAGGAGGTGCTCCCCCCCCCCCCAAGAGGGTATCCCTCATTACATGCCAAAAGGCCCCTTGAAGTAAGACAAGATACTCTATCAGTCAGAGATAGGAAAACAAATAAACAACATGGCACAAGTTCTATGGTGGATATCAAGCATGAAGCGAAGCAAGAAATAAGAGTTGTCACATTACAACCCCCAGCCTAAAACATTGGTTGGGGGCAAATCAAAATAGCATTTACAAAAAAGAAAGAAAATTGTTTCATTCCTATTCTTGATGGGGGAAAAGGAGCAGGGCAAGAAGATAAGTTGTTTCAAAGGGGGCAGGGGCAAGCACATCTTCATTTTTCTTCCCTACAAGTGGGATCTTCCTTCTCCTTCTCAGCTTGGTCCTAGGGGGCGGGGGCATTTGCAGGGGCATCCAGGTGTCCTCCATTGGCAGTTAGCGGAAACCGTGCAAATAAGCTTAATTTTGAACGTTTTCAGAAATCGACGAAACTTGACCCAAACGTTGGTCTAGAACCAAGAATTTGTGTGGTAAATTTGCTAACCGTAATAAGAACTACAAGTTTGTGTAAAACAAAAACAAACTTGCTTTAGTAATACCGTCCAAAATAGCTAAATTTTGAATGTTCTCCGAATTCGATGAAACTTGACCCAAACGTTGGTCTACACCCAAGAATTTGTGTGTTAAATTTGCTAAGCGTAATAATAACTACAAGTGTGTGTAAAAGGAAAAAAAACCTTTCTTTAGTAAAACCGTCCAAAATAGCTGAATTTTGAAACGTTCTCAGAATTTGATCAAACTTGACCAAAACGTTGGTCTGAACATAAGAATTTGTGTGATAAATTTGCTAAGCATAATAATAACACAAATTTAAATATTCTCAGAATTCGACGAAACTTCACCCAAACATTGGTTTGGACATAAGAATTTGTGTGGTGATTTTTCTAAGCTGAAATTATAATAAGTACAAGTTTGTATAAAATGGAAACAAACTTGCTGTAATAAAACCATGCAAAACAGCTAAATTTTGAACGTTCTCAAATTTCGACGAAACTTGACCCAAACGTTGGTCTTGATATAAGAATTTGTATGGTAAATTTGCTAAGCATAATAATAACTTCATGTTTGTATAAAAAGGAGACAAACTTGCTTTAATAAAACCGTGCAAAACAGCTTAATTTTGAACGTTATCAGAATTCGACGAAACTTGACCCAAACGTTGGTCTAGACCCAAGAACTTGTGTGGTAAATTTTTCTAACCGTAATAATAACTACTAGTTTGTATAAAATGGAAACAAACTTGCTGTAATAAAACCATGCAAAACTGCTAAATTTTGAACGTTCTCAAATTTCGACGAAACTTGACCCAAACGTTGGTCTTGATATAAGAATTTGTATGGTAAATTTGCTAAGCATAATAATAACTTCATGTTTGTATAAAAAGGAGACAAACTTGCTTTAATACAATCGTGCAAAACAGCTTAATTTTAAACGTTCTCAGCTTGGTCCTAGGGGGCGGGGGCATTTGCAGGGGCATCCAGGTGTCCTCCATTGGCAGTTAGCGGGTCCTCCTTCTTTGGTTCCAAGGCTCCTGTTATCAAGGTTCCCCCACTACAAAATCCATTGCTACTTCAGGGGGGTGCACTTCTCACCTCAGTTTTGACCTCCCCCAAGATATGATCCAAATCTTCTTCTACAAGGCCCTCCTTGAGTCATTTAAAAACAAATCATAATTATGATTAACTAAAGGAAAGAACGAGACAACCTAATTCAAGGGGGAGAGTCTTGCTTACTGGAATCGAAGGTTCAACAAAGGTATCTATAGCAGCCCCAACATTGAGAAAAGAAGGTTCTTCCCCAGTTGGGGATACCCTTGAGCTAAAAATTGTTCTTTGCAAGCCACGAAACCATATTCAAAGTAAGGCCCGACTATCTTCACCATCTCCAGCTAGTAATCCATTGATTTTTGAACTTCCCAAAGCAGCTACCCAGTAAGCCTCTAGATAACGTTGGCCTTCCTCAGTACTAGGAAAGTGAAGCACAACCTTCTCAACTGCTTTTTTTACTGCCCCCTCATGGCCAACAACTTCCTTTTGCAGCCTCTTCAAATCTTTCTCCAGTTGCTGGTAGTAACTGGTGGCTTCCTTTTTGCTTTTTTCAGCTTGGCAATATTAGTACCCTAACGCTCCACATTTTCCTCTAATATCCACCTTTGAGCCTCACTCTAGGGGACAAGAGGCGTCACCTAAGAACGAGAGAAGAGTTCCTCACATGCGAAGGTCGTCTACAACATAAATAGAAAAGGCATCAAGAAGCATTCCAAAGAAAGAAAGAAAAGCAACCAAATCAAGAAAATGTACCTTAACCACGTATGAAAAAATTATTCTCTTAAGCTCATCCTAAGTCATCAAAGCTAGGAGGCGTTTGTTCCTTGGAGTTACCACTACCGTCATAAATTCAGTCACCAAGAGGGGAGGAGGAGGGGGAGGTCCAAAAGAAGGTCTCGTGGGCTGGTTAAGGGGGGGTGCCCAGGGAACTCATTCTATGGGCTATTTTCCCTTAAATTCATTGGACGCACTGGTCCCCCTAAG
>NW_011628113.1:121256-122847 GCF_000512975.1 Sesamum indicum | reverse complement strand
GAGAGTTGAAATATGTTTTACCATGCGACCATCTTACCGCTAATAAACCTTTTACAAAATTATAAAATTTTGATTATACATTTTGACCCCTAAATTATGTTTATTATAACAAAACTTCCCATAAAAAAATAATTTAATGTTGACAGAACAAAAACACCCTTTTAACTTATTTTTATATTTTTTGTTTCACTTCCTAAGTATATTTAATTAAAAAATCTCTCTCAAACTACTTTTAGTAATTTTAAAATTTTCACTCAAATTTTTGTTTATAATAAAGTCCCTGTAAAAAAATAATTTAGTGTTGACAGAACAAAAACACCCTTTTAACTTATTTTTATATTTTTTGTTTCACTTCCTAAGTATATTTAATTAAAAAATCTCTCTCAAAACTACTTTTAGTAATTTTAAAATTTTCACTCAAATTTTTATTTAAACAATAATGTTCAAAATGTATAACTTTATATAAACTATATAATACATAAAAAAAAGTTTACAAGTTCAATATGAAAATATGTTTTACAAAGAAAATTATTTACAAGCTCAATTTAATTTTATAACAAAGTATATTATATAACTTATAATTTTTATATTAAATTACATGCATAAATATTTAAAGTATAGCAGTCTGAATTATATAGCTCCATATTATAAGAACCTGTCCAAGATACAACAATATTGTATAATAGGCTTAAGAACTATTCCGACTGGATTATTTGTTGGAAACATACCACTACATGCTAGCCCTAATGCGATTGATGAAGATAAAATTGCCCACGCGTTTAATAATTCGTCCCGTAAAACGTTATCTTTTATCGCCCCAACAGTTCAAAATGGGGAAACTATAGTCCGGCCGTCCTTGGACACAGTACGTGATGGATCCAAATGTTGGAAAACTACGGCTGTCGGATATTTTCTGGGGAAAAAGCCGTATTATCATCATCTGAAGGAATACGCTCATTCGATGTGGCAAGCACTGAGGGAGGTCACAGCGACAGCTAATGGATTCTTTTTCTTCCAATTTAAAACACTCATTGATATGGAAGACGTGATCGAAGGGGGACCTTGGTTGTTCCAAGGACAACCAATAGTTTTGCAAAAGTGAGAACCAGGTATGGCCATGAGAAAGCTCCAACATAAGCATGTACCTGTTTGGATTAAACTTAGACACCATCCTATGGAATATTGGACTATTGATGGATTGAGTACGGTTGCTAGTGGAGTGGGTAAACCTCTTTACCCAGATGCAATAACGAGAGCATGCACGAGATTGGATTTCGCTCGTGTATGTGTGATGATTGATGTAGCACAAAAGTTGACAAAACATATCATAGTTATGACATTAGATGAAAATGAAGGGGAAACACCTTGTAAAGTCGATGTTGAATAGGAATGGCTACCTCCAAAATGCACAAACTGTATGACTTTGCACATGGCAAAGGACTGTCCACTGAACAAACCACACAAACCGAGTAAACCACCAGTAGCTGTGTATGTGGCAAAAACAAACATTCCTCTACCACAACCAAACAATGAAAAGAGCATAAAATCGATGAGACCGACAATGGTTGACATACCGAGACGTGAGGAGGGA
>NW_011628113.1:118465-120630 GCF_000512975.1 Sesamum indicum | reverse complement strand
TCCCTACCTCATCCTATCACAGTCTTACAACATGGACATCTGACCACTCGCCACTGGTTCTACATGGGGATTCACAACAACTTAATGGAGGTATGTTTCGATTTGATAACTATCTGGCCTTTTCACCTGAGTTCATTCCCAATGTATAGAGCATTTGGCACCATGAGGTTGTTGGTATACCTATATATGCCGTGACACGTAAACTGAAGGCACTTGAACCGGTCTTCCGACTATAGAGGAGGAATAAGGGGGATTTGACGCTGAATGTCCAATTAGCCAAAGGTTTTCTCGATGAAGCACAACAATTGGTGAGCTCTGACAGACAGAATGAGCTCTACTTACTCCTGGAATATTGTTGTCGAATCGTTTATGCTAAAGCGACAAAACTCGAACAAATTATGTTGCAGCAAAGAGCTAAGATGCAGTGGATGAAAGACGGAGACCAATGTTCCAGGGTTTTCTTTCGTAAGATTGCTCAGAGACAAGTAATGAGGAGAATCTTGCAGATTAATGATGAGAATGGTACCACACACACGAATCAAGGGGAGGTCGCCCATGAGTTTGTCTCATACTATCAGAACCTTTTAGGAGGTACCAGACGACGGTTGAGACCAAGGGCGAGGCACTGTATTACTGATGAGGAAGCTAGCCACTTACTCCTACCATTATCGCCGGATGATGTGAAGCAAGCAGTATTTGATATCGCTGAAGACAAGGCGCCGGGACCTGATGGTTACTCATTAGGGTTTTTTAAAGCGGCTTGGCCTGTGGTGGGGGAAGAAGTAACGAGGGCGGTTCTGGATTTCTTTTCTACCGGAAAACTACTGAAACATATCAACTCCACAATTTTGGCTCTAATACCAAAGGTACACACTCCTATGTCGGTTAATGATTTTAGACTGATTTCATGCTGCAATGTTTTATACAAGATCATTGCGAAACTACTTGTTCAGAGACTTAGTGTTTTGCTAGACAAGATTATTAGCCCCTATCAGACAACTTTTATTCCGGGAAGAAGCATTGGGGACAACATTATGTTAGCCCAGGAACTATTCTCGGGCTATAACCAGATGCGCCTACCTCCCAGATGCGCGCTTAAAGTGGATATCAGGAAGGCCTATGATACGGTGGAGTGGGACTTCTTCTTAGCAGTTTTGCAATTGTTCGGATTTCCACCTAAGTTCACAAGGTGGATCGAGGAGTGTGTTTCCACGACATCATTCTTGATTGGTCTCAATAGAAGACCTCATGGGTTCTTTTTTTTGGGTAAAGGTAAGTAACCTCATGGGTTCTTTACTGGAGCGAGAGGATTACGACAGGGAGACCCACTATCGCCTTATTTGTTTGTCCTCGTTATGGAAGCTTTACATTTGGGATTCCTGCAACGAATTGAGCAGGACATGCAATTCACCTATCATTTGAAGTCTGAGAGTTCCAAGGTTTTCCAGATGGGATTTGCAGATGACCTACTTCTTTTCTGCCGAGCTGACTTTGACTCCATCAGAGTCTTCAAGGAGGGATTGGATTGGTTTGCGGAGGTGTCGGGCCTTAGGCTGAATGTTCAAAAAAGCCACTTAATCATCTCCCATTCGGCTCAAGAACTGAAAGATCAGATGTTGGAGATTTTGGGCTTCCAAGAGGGGCATCTACCGATGAAGTATCTGGGTCTCCCCTTAATCTCTTCTAGACTGTCTATCTTTGACTGTCAGCCTCTTATTTCAAAAATCGATGCACGCATTACTGGATGGGAAGGGATTTCGTTATCATATGCTAGGCGGGTACAAATCATCAAATTTGTACTTTCGGCATTGAGTTTATACTGGGCATCTGCATTCATACTACCTAAGAAAGTTATCAATGAAATTGAAAATAGGTTGAGGAATTTCCTATGGAAGGGTATGACGTCTAGTGGCTACGCCAAGGTAGCTGGAAAGATGTGTGTCGACCGGCAGATAAGGGGGAACTTGGGTTCAAGGACATCTCTACCTTGAATCGCGCATTAATGAGCAAGAAATTATGTGATGTTATCCGGTGTGACAGGACATCCATCTGGATTCAATGGCTTTACCAAGGCCGGTTACGGGACACATCAATTTGGACTGTCCGTGAACATAAATTTTGGATAATATTTATTTTAAATAAAAAATTATAATAATTGAGATTAT
>NW_011628113.1:107423-118455 GCF_000512975.1 Sesamum indicum | reverse complement strand
TAATTACAAAAGTTATAAATTTTGGATAATATTTATTTTAAATAAAAAATTATAATAATTGAGATTATATTTTTTTGTGATGACTATAATAAACATATTTTAGAGGGTGCAAACAATAAGGGTATATTTGTTATAAAGCTTTTGGTCCATATTATGAGGGAGTTTGTTATATTTTATAGTTTAAGGGGGTACATATGACGATTTTATGTATACTTTAGGGATGGAAAGTGCATTTGACCCAAAATATTATTTTATTTTATTTGACATTTTCAATTGAGGATTTTTACAATCAAAACTAGTATAGTAAGTTCCTTTTTTACTAATTTTTTTTATATTTATAAATTTGGTTGTTTTTGTTATAAATGTTATTAACTCAAGGTTTTATATATATATTTTATTTTGTTGTGGAAATATGGCATAGCAAAATAATATTGCTATTGTTATTTATTTTAGAGGTCAATGGATTGATTCATATGATTGTGTGAGTTAAAATCAATCTTTAGTCATATTTATGAAAATATATTATAGTACTACATTTGTTGAACTAGAGTCGATTTTGTATGAAAAACTTGGTCTTATGTTTGATACAAAGTTATATGAGATAACATATATTGTATGGGATAGTTACACCTCCCATTCTTAAGGTTTGGTGTAACTACACGTAAATTTTATGTAATTTGAAAAAATTAAATATATTATTCCTAAAGTTTGTTTATGTTACTCAAAGTTCACAGAATTTGCTAATATGAATAAAAAATTGAATGAAAATCCATTATTACCCCCAATTCACTTATTATTGACTTATTGCAGGTCAAACAAATCTTTTTATAGCCAAACTACCCTGCATCTTCACATGTTAATGCATGTAAGGAAGTATATTTTCTAATTTAGTCAGAAAGTATTATTTTACTTGAAATAAGTCAATAATAAGTCAATTGGGCGTAAATATGAATTGTCATCCTTTTTTTTAAAAAAAAATATTACCAATTTTTATGAATTTTAAGTGACAGCTACGTAAATTTATTAGACGAAAACAAACCTCATGAGTACTAAATGTAAATTTCCAAACCACAGGAGATCTACGTGTAATTATATCAAATCTCAGATCTCTACGCATTTCACCGCTCCACCGGAAATTCCCTCTGCCCCTACCGTACTCCAGCTTGGTAGTTTCCCCCGCCTGTCCAGGGTTGAGCCCTGGGATTTGACGGCGGACTTAAAAAGCCACCTACCGACGCTTTACGCCCAATCATTCCGGATAACGCTTGCATCCTCTGTCTTACCGCGGCTGCTGGCACAGAGTTAGCCGATGCTTATTTCCCAGATACCGTCATTGCTTCTTCTCCGGGGAAAGAAGTTCACGACCCGTGGGCCTTCTACCTCCACGCGGCATTGCTCCGTCCGGCTTTCGCCCATTGCGGAAAATTCCCCACTGCTGCCTCCCGTAGGAGTCTGGGCCGTGTCTCAGTCCCAGTGTGGCTGATCATCCTCTCGGACCAGCTACTGATCATCGCCTTGGTAAGCTATTGCCTCACCAACTAGCTAATCAGACGCAAGCCCCTCCTCGGGCGGATTCCTCCTTTTGCTCCTCAGCCTACGGGGTATTAGCAGCTGTTTCCAACTGTTGGTCCCCTCCCAAGGGCAGGTTCTTACGCGTTACTCACCCGTGATAGAGGGCTAATGCCACTCTCCTCCACTAATCACCGTACTGAGTTTAGCTGACTCCTCCAATCCAAGTAACCTCGGTCCACGTGGGAATCTGTCACTAAGGGGTCCCAGATGATGCCATGGGTCCTGCCACAAGTAGAATCTCCTCACATCTCCTATCTAATAATCCACCATAGATCGAAAGAAGATCCGTTAATGGAGGATTTTGCGCCATACCCATGATCCTCCATGCTCTCTAATCGTCCAGATGGAAGTACCTCGTAAACGACCCTGGTAGAGCCATTCAACCCATATCGAGGTCCTATCGCACCTGATGATATCACATAGTTTCTTAGCCATTAATGCACGATTCAAGATAATAATATCCTTGAATGCCTCCCTCCTCCTTCGGCCGACACAGGTCTTTCCACGCAACCTTGGCATAACCATTGATTGATGTCCCTTTCCACAAGAAAGTTCGCAGCCTCTTCTCAATTTCGTTTGTAACTTTCTTTGGCAGTATGAACGCCGATTCCCAATATAAACTTAGCGACATGAGTACAGATTTAATAATTTGTACCCTACCAGCATAAGACAATGCAATACCCTTCCAACCAGTAATACGTTTATCAATTTTCACCAATAATGGACGACAATCAGCAATTGTTAAGCGAGATGATAAGAGAGGTAGCCCCAAATACCTTATCGGTAAGACACCCTCCTGAAATGCGAGTGTTGTTAGCATCTCCTCGCGCAATCCTTGGGCTGAACGTGAGACAGTAAGATGGCTTTTCTACACGTTCAGCCTGAGCCCCGATCATATAACAAATCGATCAAATCCTATTTTAATGACTCCAATAGAGTCCATATAAGCATGACAGAATAACAACAAGTTATCAGCAAAGCCCAACTGAAAAACCCTGGATGTATCACATTTCCAGTGGAAGGAAATTAATTCATCATGATCAATCAACTGTAGGAAACCCAAGTGTAGTACTTCCATTACAAGCACGAACAAGTATGGCGAAAGAGGATCTCCTTGTCGAAGCCCTCTGGCCCCCTTAAAGAAACCATGAGGTTTCCCATTCAGCCCAACAGAAAATGAAGTTGTAGTAACACACACCTCAATCCACTTCACGAAATTAGAGGGGAACCCAAATAACTCCATCACCGCGATCATCATGTCGTATGCCTTCCAAATGTCCACTTTTAAGGCACACCGGGGTGGTAGACGAGCCTGGTTGTAGCCTGTAAATAGCTCCTGCACCAACATAATATTGTCTCCAATGCTTCGACCGGGCACAAATGCCGCTTGGCACTGACTAATTAGTATGTCCAATATCACACTCAACCGTTGGACAATGAGTTTGGCGATAATCTTATATAACACATTACAGCAAGATATAGGACAAAAATCACCAACGGTCATAAGAGAGTGTACCTTGGGTATAAGCGCCAGAAGTGTAGTATTTATCTGCTTCAGAATTCGTCCCGTAGTAAAGAAATCCAGCACTGCTGACATCACTTCCTGCCCCACTATAGGCCATGCAGCTTTGAAAAAGCTCGATGAATACCCGTCCGGCCCCGGTGCCTTATCCTCCGCAATGTCAAAAATTGCCTGCTTGACATCCGCTGGTGTGAATGGCTAGAGTAAAGAGCTAACGTCTTCTTCATTCAATAGATGTCTCACCCATGGTCGAAGGAACCGTAGATCTATCACGTCTCTCCTTCTTTCCCCACCAAGCAGGTTTTGATAGTACATGACAAACTCATCGACTACCGCTTGTGGTTCTGTGTAAGTGGCTCCATGATCATCATTGATTTGTAAGATTCTCTTCGCCGATCTCCATTGAGCAATCTTACGAAAGAATACCCGGGAGCACTGGTCACCCCCTTCATCCACTGCATTTTTGCTCGCTGTTGGTGCATACTTTGTTCAAGTTTGGCTGCTTTGCCTAGTATGAATCTGCAACAATGTTCCAGCTGCAAGAATAATTCATCCTGTCTGTTAGAACTGACAAGTAGTTGTGCCATCTCAAGAAACCCTTTAGCCAGCTGGACATTATGTGATAAGTCTTTCTTATTCCTCCTCTGCTCTCTAAAACTAGTTTAAGTGCTTTGAGTTTTCTTGTTTCCACATACATAGGCACCCCAATAATGTTATGTTGCCAAACCTGCTGCATACTGGGAATAAACACTGGTGATAAGGTGAGGTAATTATCGAATCGAAACATACCTCCATATTGTTGTTGACTATCCCCGTATAGAACCAGCGGTAAGTGATCTGAAGTACGTGGGTTGAGGCTAGTGTAAAAAGATGTTGGGAATCGAGCCATCCATCTATCATTAATCATCATTCGCTCCAACCTTTTCCAAAGATTCCGTGGACTTGCACTGCAGTTATGCCACGTATACCATTCTCCTTGCATGGGTAATGGTAGTAAACCTACATTTTGAATGCAGTCATTAAACTCTTTCATTGCCATTCGAATGTCTCTCGATGCTCCACATATTTCACTAAGATCTCGTACCGCATTGAAATCCCCTCCAATAAGCCACGGGATATCAACAGTCTGCATGGCAATAGTCACTAGGGAACCCCATAACTCCCTCCTGTCTGCCACCTCCGTAGCTCCACAAATCATAGTAATGGCAATTGACTCACGTAGTTATCGTATATAAACAAGGTAATGGATGAATTGCGTACCACATTCAACAACATCAACATCAATAAAGTTATCATCCCACGCAATCCAAAGCTGATTACCAACCAGTCCATAATCCACAAACCATTTCCAATTGGGTAATAAGAAAGATTGAATAACAACTACATTATTAATACGAACACGAGTTTCAAGAAGACCAAGGAATTGTAACCTGAACTCAGCAACAATATCCTTCACTGCTAGTTGATGGTCTCTTTTGTTCAGGCCATGAACATTCTATATTGTTGCATTCAACATGGGTCACCAGGAATGGAGCTGCTTTGATTAGGACCCCGTGACATCTCATCTGCATCATCAAGTAAGTGTAGAGCATCAAATGTATTGTACACAACAATTTCCTTACCCTTCCCCTTTCGACTCGGCCTTCCGCCACCACCACGAGGAGGTTCACGACCATCTCTCTGCTTATCCATCTCTCATTCTGGTGGTATTGTCACCTGGTCAGGCACTGGTGGCGGCATCACAACTCCTGGTTTAGAAACGTAAACAGTCACCGGTGGTATAATTGGTTTGGATGGTTTATTGAGTGCACAGTCTTTAACCGAGTGCCCTAATGTCATATAGTTTGTACATTTGGGAGGTATCCACTCATATTCCACGTCAATTTTGCACGGTGTCTCTCCCCCTTCCTCGTCCGGCGTCATAATGATAATATGTTTAGTTAATTTTGAACTCACATCCAACATCACGCATACACGAGCGAAGTCCAATCTCGTGCATGCCGTTGTAATCGCATCTGGATATAGGGGTTTGCCAATACCGCTGGCCACTATTCTGAGGCCCTCCTCAGTCCATAATTCTACCGATAAGTGTCTCAATTTTATCCAAACAGGGACTTGTGTATGTTTTAATTTCCTCATCACCATCCCTGGCTTCCATTTCTGCATCATAATTAGTTGTCCTTGAAGCAACCACGGTCCTCCTTCAATTGCTTCTTCCATATATGCAACAGTTTTGAACTGGAAGAAGAAAAAACCATTCGTTGTAGCCTTTACCTCCCGCAATCCCGGCCAAACGGAGTAGGCAAAGTCTTTAACATGATAAAAATACGGGCGTTTCCCAAAAAGTAACCAACCGCTGTGGTTTTCCATTTTGTAGATCCATTGCGAATAGTTTCCATCGTAGGTCTCACCACCACTTCACCATTTTGTATTATTGGAGGTATGTATGAAAGTGTCTTCCGAGATGAATTATTGAAAGCATCAGCAATTTTGTCATCAATGCTCATATTGGAGTGTGTATTCAACGGAATATTACCCACAAACAAACCCGTGGAAAAAGAGCGTTCTTGTGTAGGAAGAGTACTAATTTTGTCCATAGCATTGCTTATGTCATGCATTACATCAGCAGTTGCATAAGCGCTTGTGTCATTACTTACATCATCACATAGGTCAGCAGTGATGTCAGCGTCTGCATTAGATGTTATGTCATGCTCGTCAGCAAATTCCGACGTCTTCTCAATTCTCTCCGGCAGCACATTGTTCACTGTATTCGTCGGTCGGAAAACCGTCAGATTAGTCGAAAACGTGCCAGCAGCAGACCCACCATCTTTACCCACGTTTCCGTCAAAATCCGTTCACCTATCTTGTCGGAAATGCTGCTGCGCGACGACTGATTATCAACCTTCGTTCCTGTTCTGATTTCCATCGAATCTGCAATCGACAACGACGACGGCAGTAAGTTTCGCGATACCTGTCGTCTAGGCTTAGGAAGTGCTGGTGCCATTATCGAAAAACATCGCATAACTGCCTCCTTCCCAAATCTTGATTCCCATTTGGATTTCAACTCACTAAGTGCTGCCATTGATTCAGTATCTCCTTCGTCGATTACAGAATGGGCAAGGCGAATGAACTCTATCATGTTGAACATGCCCCTTTGATGTCGCCAAACACTAATTTTGAACGAATTTATTAAAGCAAGTTTGTTTCCCTTTTATACTAACTTATAGTTATTATTTCGCTTAGAAAATTTAACACAACAAATTATTAGGTCTAGAACTTCGTTTGGGTCAAGTTTCGTCGAATTCTAAGAACGCTTAAAATTTAGCTGTTTTGCATGGTTTATTGAAACAAGCTTGTTTCCCTTTTATACTAACTTGTAGTTATTATTTCGCTTAGAAAATTTAACACACAAATTCTTGGATCTAGACCTACGTTTGGGTCAAGTTTCATCGAATTCTGAGAACGCTCAAAATTTAGCTGTTTTGCACGTTTTTATTAAAATTAGTTTGTTTCCTTTTTGTACTAACTTGTAGTTATTATTACGCTTAACAAATTTACAACACATACTTGGGTCTAGACCAACGTCTGGGTCAAGTTTCGTCGAATTCTGAGAATGTTCAAAATTTAGCAGTTTTGCTTAGTTTTATTAAACCAAGTTTGTTTTCCTTTTATACTAACTTGTGGTTACTATTACGCTTATAAAATTTACAATACAAATGTTTGGGTCTAGACCTGCGATTGGGTCAAGTTTCGTCGAATTCTGAGAACGTTCAAAATTTAACTGTTTTGCACAGTTTTATTAAAGCAAGTTTGTTTCCCTTTTATACTAACTTGTAGTTATTATTTCGCTTAGGAAATTTAACACACAAATTCTTGGGTCTAGACCTACGTTTGGGTCAAGTTTCTTCGAATTCTGAGAACGTTCAAAAGTTAGCTGTTTTGTACAGTTTTATTAAAACAAGTTTGTTTCCCTTTTATATTTACTTATAGTTATTATTACGCTTAGCAAATGTATAACACAAATGTTTGGGTCTAGATCTACGTTTGGGTCAACTTTTGTCGAATTCTGAGAACGTTCAAAATGTAGCTATTCTGCACGATTTTATTAAAGCAAGTTTGTTTTCCTTTTATACTAACTTGTAGTTACTATTACCCTTAACAAATTTACAACACAAATGCTTTGGTCTAGACCAACGTTTGGGTCAAGTTTAGTCGAATTCTGAGAATGTTCAAAATTTAGCAGTCTTGCACGGTTTTATTAAACCAAGTTTGTTTTCCTTTTATACTAACTTGTAGTTATTATTACGCTTAGAAAATTTACAATACAAATGCTTGGGTCTAGACCTGCGATTGGGTCAAGTTTCGTCGAATTCTGAGAACATTCAAAACTTAGCTGTTTTGCACGGTTTATTAAAGCAACTTTGTTTCCGTTTTATACTAACTTGTAGTTATTATTACGCTTAGCAAATTTACGACACAAATGCTTGGGTTTAGACCAACGTTTGGGTCAAGTTTCGTCGAATTCTGAGAACGTTCAAAATATCGCTGTTTTGCACTATTTTATTAAAACAAGTTTGTTTCCGTTTTATATTTACTTGTAGTTATTATTACGCTTAGCAAATGCATAACACAAATGCTTGGGTTGATTGGTAGCGTACTCAATCAAACGGGTAATTTTCTCCCCGACAACGGATCGCATACTACCCCCCATAAACTCAAAATCCATAACCACAATTGCTACGGGAATACCATTTAGTTGACCTACGCCTATTTGAACAACCTCAGTTAATCCTGTCTTGCTTTGATAAGAATCAATACGATCTTTATAAGGCTCCTCCACCGAATTCTAGATCTACGTTTGGGTCAAGTTTCGTCGAATTCTAAGAACGTTCAAAATTTAGTTGTTGTGCACGGTTTTATTTAAGCAAGTTTGATTTCCTTTTATACTAACTTGTAGTTACTATTGCCCTTAGCAAATTTACAACACAAATGCTTTGGTATAGACTAACGTTTGGGTCAAGTTTCGTCGAATTCTGAAAACATTCAAAATTTAACTGTTTTGCATGGTTTTATTAAATCAAGTTTGTTTCGCTTTTATACTAACTTGTAGTTATTATTTCGCTTAGGAAATTTAACACTCAAATTCTTGGGTCTAGACCTAAGTTTGGGTCAAGTTTTGTCGAATTCTGAGAACGATCAAAATTTAGCTGTTTTCTACGGTTTTATCAAAATATGTTTGTTTTGCTTTCATAATAACTTGTAGTTATTATTACGCTTAACAATTTACAACACAAATGCTTGGGTCTAGACCAACGTTTGGGTTAAGTTTCGTCGAATTCTGAGAACATTCCAAATTTAACTGTTTTGCACAGTTTTATTAAAGCAAGTTTGTTTCCCTTTTATACTAACTTGTAGTTATTATTTTGCTTAGGAAATTTAACACACAAATTCTTGGGTCTAGACCTACGTCTGGGACAAGTTTCGTCGAATTATGAGAATGCTCAAAATTTAGCTGTTTTCCACGGTTTTATTAAAACAAGTTTGTTTCCCTTTTATACTAACTTGTAGTTATTTTACGCTTAAGAAATTTACAGCACAAATGCTTGGGTCTAGACCAACGTTTTGGTCAATTTTCATCGAAGTCTGAGAACGTTCAAAATTTAGCTGTTTTGCACGATTTTATTGAAACAAGTTTGTTTCCCTTTTATACTAATTTGAAGTTATTATTACGCTTAGCAAATTTGCAACACAAATACTTGGGTTTAGACCAACGTTTGGGTCACCTTTTGTCGAATTCTGGGAATGTTCAAAATATAGCTGTTTTGCACGGTTTTATTAAAACAAACTTGTTTCCCTTTATATTTACTGATAGTTATTATTACGCTTAGGAAATTTATCACACAAATTCTTGGGTCTAGACCTTCGTTTGGGTCAAGTTTCGTCGAATTCTTGCATCTCATGACATCATTCTCGATTGGGCTCAATGGAAAATCTCATGGGTTCTTTTATGGAGCGAGAGGACTACGACAGGGAGACCCACTTTCTCCTTATCTGTTTGTTCTTGTTATGAAATCTTTACATCTGGGATTCTTGCAACGAATTGAATAGGACATCCAATTCACTTATCATTGGAAGTGTGAGAGTTCTAAGGTTTTTCAGATGGGATTTGCAGACGACTTCCTCTTATTCTGCAGAGCTGACTTAGACTCCATCAGAGTCTTCAAGGAGGGATTGGACTGGTTTGCGGAGTTGTAGGGCCTTCGGTTGAATGTTCAAAAAAGTCACTTAATCATTTCACGTTCGGCTCAAAATTTGAAAAACCAGATGTTGGAGATTTTGGGCTTTCAGGAGGGCCACCTTGCAATGAGGTATCTGGGTCTTCCCTTAATCTCGTCTAGGTTGTCCATCTCTGATTGCCAACCCCTTATCTCAAAAATTGATGCTCGTATTAATGGATGGGAAGGGATTTCATTATCATATGTTGGGCGGGTACAAATCATCAAATTTATGCTTTCAGCATTGAGTTTATATTGGACTTCTGCATTCATATTACCTAAGAAAGTCATCAATGAAATCGAGAAGAGGTTGAGGACTTTCCTATGGAAGGGTACAACGTCTAGTGGTTACGCCAAGGTAGCCTGAAAAGATGTGTGTCGACCGATGGATGAGGGTGGACTTGGGTTCAAGGACATCTCCACCTTCAATCGCGCATTAATGAGCAAGAAATTATGTGATGTTATCCAGTGTGACAGGACATCCATATGGGTTCAGTGGCTCTACCAAGACCGATTACGTGATAGATCGATTTGGACTATCCGTGAACATGGAGGTTCTTGGGGATGGCGGAAAATACTCAGGCTTCGTCCTTTCCTTCGCTCTATCGTGGATTACCAGATTGGAAATGGAGATAGATTCTTTGTTTGGCAGGACCCATGGCATCACTTGGGTCCACTTATCGAGTGGTTCCCTCAAGGTCCTCGCTATCTTAGACTTGAAGAATTAGCAAAACTCAGTTCGGTGATTTCAACAGGAGAATGGCAATGGACTACCATCACGAACTTTGAATGTTTGGAGATCACACATAACCTACCGCTTATTTTTGGAGGTGAGGATCGGGTGGTGTGGAGATGTGACGAAGGGCAACCTACTACTAAGGCCCTCTACCGATTATTTGATCACTCTGAGCCAAAAATAGGATGGTCTTCACTACTTTCGGGCTGCTTGAAGATTCCTCGTCATTCGTTCATCTTATGGCTCGCAATCCTTGGCAAACTACCCACCACAGACAAATCATGGCTATCTCACCTGGGGGTGTGCATATTGTGCGATGAGGGAGCTACGGAATCTCATCCACATTTATTCTTCCGATGCAGATTTAGTCGTCAGTGCCTTTATGAGATTCGCAGAAGGATTCGCTTTCACTAGCCCAATAGAGATTGGGCAACAGATATTGAATGAGCGACACGGAAATGGAGAGGTGAGCACATTATTAATAGCGCTTACCATACACTACTTGCATCGTGTGTCTACCACATGTGGAGGGAGAGGAACTTGAGGAGATTTGAATATACTGAGCGGACACCGGCCACTTTGAGTATCCTAATCGTCGATGATGTCAGGTAGAGGATTCTTAGCGTTGATTTAGCATCGTCAGTCAGTACACGAGCATTGTATAGATTATGGCGTATCCCTTGGATAGAGGGAGAAATCATTTAATAATCACATGTTGTACTGTATCATTACTCTTTATTAATGAAATTTACATTTATCCAAAAAAAAAAAGTTTCGTCGAATTCTAAAAACGCTCAAAATTTAGCTGTTTTGCACGAATTATTGAAACAAGCTTGTTTCTCTTTTGTACTAACTTGTAGTTATTATTACGCTTAGCAAATTTACCACACAAATGCTTGGGTCTTGACCAACGTTTGGGTCAAGTTT
>NW_011628113.1:101780-107399 GCF_000512975.1 Sesamum indicum | reverse complement strand
ATTTGCACGGTTTTATTAAAGCAAGTTTGTTTCCCTTTTATACTAACTTATAGTTATTATTTTGCTTAGGAAATTTAACACACAAATTCTTGGGTCTAGACCTTCATTTGGGTCAAGTTTCGTCGAATTCTAAGAACGCTTAAAATTTAGCTGTTTTGCACGGTTTCTTGAAACAAGCTTGTTTCCCTCTTATACTGACTTGTAGTTATTATTTCGCTTAGGAAATTTAACACAAAAATTCTTGGGTCTAGACCTACGTTTGGGTCAAGTTTCGTCGAATTCTGAGAACGCTCAAAATTTAGCTATTTTGCACATTTTTATTAAAACTAATTTGTTTCCCTTTTGTACTAATTTGTAGTTATTATTACGCTTAACAAATTTACAACACTTACTTGGGTCTAGACCAACGTCTGCGTTAAGTTTTATCGAATTCTGAGAATGTTCAAAATTTAGCAGTTTTGCACGGTTTATTAAACTAAGTTTATTTTCCTTTTATACTAACTTGTAGTTATTATTACGCTTAGAAAATTTACAATACAAATGCTTAGGTCTAGACCTGCGATTGGGTCAAGTTTCGTCGAATTCTAAGAATGTTAAAAAGTTAGCTGTTTTGCACGGTTTTATTAAAGCAAGTTTGTTTTCCTTTTATACTAACTTGTAGTTATTATTATGCTTAGCAAATTTACGACACAAATGCTTGGGTTTAGACCAATGTTTGGGTAAAGTTTTGTCGAATTCGAAGAACATTCAAAATATCGCTGTTTTGCACTATTTTATTAAAACAAGTTTGTTTCACTTTTATATTTACTTGTAGTTATTATTACACTTAGCAAATGCATAACACAAATGCTTGGGTCTAGATCTACGTTTGGGTCAAGTTTCGTCGAATTCTGAGAATGTTCAAAATTTAGTTGATCTGCACGGTTTTATTTAAGCAAGTTTGTTTCCCTTTTATACTAACTTGTAGTTACTATTACCCTTAGCAAATTTACAACACAAATGCTTTGGTCTAGACCAACGTTTGGGTCATGTTTCGTCGAATTCTGAAAACATTCAAAATTTAACTATTTTGCACGGTTTTATTAAATCAAGTTTGTTTCCCTTTTATACTAACTTGTAGTTATTATTTCGCTTAGGAAATTTAACACACAAATTCTTGGGTCTAGACCTAAGTTTGGGTCAAGTTGCGTCGAATTCTAAGAACGCTTGTAATTTAGCAGTTTTGCACGGTTTATTCAAACAAGCTTGTTTCCCTTTTATACTAATTTGTAGTTATTATTTCGCTTAGGAAACTTAACACACAAATTCTTGGGTCTAGACCTACGTTTGGGTCAAGTTTCGTCGAATTCTGAGAACGCTCAAAATTTAGTTGTTTTGCACGTTTTTATTAAAACTAGTTTGTTTTCCTTTTATACTAACTTATAGTTATTATTACGCTTAACAAATTTACAACACATACTTGGGTCTAGACCAACGTTTGGGTCAAGTTTCGTCGAATTCTGAGAATGATCAAAATTTAGCAGTTTTGCACGGTTTTACTAAACCAAGTTTGATTTCCTTTTATACTAACTTGTATACGCTTAGAAAATTTACAATACAAACGCTTGGGTCTAGACCTGCGATTGGGTCAAGTTTCGTCGAATTCTGAGACGTTCTAAAGTTAGCTGTTTTGCATGGTTTTATTAAAGCAAGTTTGTTTCCCTTTTATACTAACTTGTAGTTATTATTACACTTAGCAAATTTACAACACAAATACTTGTGTTTAAACCAACGTTTGGGTCAAGTTTCGTCGAATTCTGAGAACGTTCAAAATATCGCTGTTTTGCGCTGTTTTATTAAAACAAGTGATTTTTCCTTTTATACTAACTTGTAGGTATTTTTACGCTTAGGAAATTTACCACACAAATTCTTGGGTTTAGACCAACGATTGGGTCAAGTTTCGTCGAATTTTGAGAACGTTCAAAAGTTAGCTGTTTTGCACGGTTTTATTAAAACAAGTTTGTTTCCCTTTTATATTTACTTGTAGTTATTATTATTTTTTGGGTAAATATAAGTTTTATTAAGTAAAATAAAATAATAGTACAGTACAACAATGTGGTTATCTGCTTGTTTCTCCCTCGACAGGCCAAGGGATATGCTACAATCTATATAAAGCTCGTGTACTGACTGATCTAGGTAGTGAGATACTAAGGATCCGCTGCCTGATATCCTCAACAATCAATAAAGCCATGGTGCTAGGTGTCCTCTCGGTGTGCTCGAATCGTCTCAAGTTTCTCTCCCTCCAAATGTGGTAAACACATGATGCTAATATTGCTCGATAAGATATGTTAACAATATGCTTACCTCTCCATCTTTGGGAAGCCCATTCAATATCCGTTATCCAGTCTTTATTGGGCCAAGAATACGTACCATTCTCCGGTTTGCTGTAAGACACTATTGACTAAATCTGCACTGAAAGAATAAGTGGCCATGTGTCTCTGTCGCTCCCTCATTACATAGTGTAACGCCCCAAAGATTATAATATATAATTGAGGGATTAATTTATAAATTTTTATGAAACTTATTTAATTGGTAAATAAATTATGTTCCATAATTGGAATATAATAAAACTTGAACGGATTAAATTGGAGCTCGTTATAATATTTGAGAGCAAATTATATTAATTAAGAAATTAGGAGGGACGTGATGGATATTTTGACAAAAGACTTAATTAAATAAATAAAATAATAATATTATATATATATTAGTAAGTAATATAATATATATATATATATGTATGACTTATAGGGAGAGGCCCACCGCCTCACTTCTCTCTCATTGCACATATATAATATACACATATGTAGATTTCTACTTCAGAATTTGCAATTTCTCACTGCGGGCCAAGAAGAAATCGAAAGGTATGAATTTATGTTTTAATTTATATTAATTTATATAATTATATTATTTAATTAGTTCTTTTACTAAATATAATTTATATTGAGCGATGTATTATTTAATCGGAATATTTTACGAGTTTGGCTATTTAAAATAGTGTCAGATTAAATATCAAATCGGATATAAAAATGATATCGTTGGTTAATTAGATTATAAATTTACTAGATTTGAATTTTAATATAGCTAATTTATACAATTCCATCGGAATTGTTAACCAAATTCGCAATTATGTGTATTATGGTTCAATTAAAGTGTGTAATAGCGAGAAATTGATAGAAAATTCATAGGAATATTCCGAAAATTATATTTAATAAATGATATGTTAATAAAGAGGAAAAACGAAGATTTGTACTTCGATAGAAGTGGAATATTAAAGAATTAGTAGAAATTGTATGAATAATATTTAATATTATATTTAAAAGAAATTATGATATTCTCGATATATTAACTGTATGTGGTATAACTCATTATAGGATATGGGGGTGAGGTGAAAGGACTGATAATTAGCGATTGAGTAGAAAGAAACGTTGTAAGGGCGAGGTAAGTAAATAATTAGTATTATCTATATATATATCTTTATTTGTGATATTACTGTTATATAAATTTGTGGTTCATGCTGACGTTAGTTATCTGAAAATATATGAGTGGTGAATGATTTAATTTGATTGACGATATTGTGTACGTGGAATGCGAAGACACGTTGAAATATCATGTTTGTTGTATGTTATGTTGTGGGTGTCTGAAAATGAGAATGTATTGATATATGGTTTTACGTTACTAGTTGCTTACAAGAATGGTGATATGTGGAAATGAGGGAGTGGTGGAAATTGAATATAATTGTGGTGTGAATACCCCTTGATGTGTTGAAAAGCCTATAAGGCGAAATGAGATGAAAAGAGCTTTAATGCGATATGAAAAGAGCTTTGATGCGATATGAAAAGAGCTTTGATGCGATATGAAAGAGCTATGTGCGAAATGAAAATGCTATGTGCGAAAAGAAAATGCTATGTGCGAAATGAGATTGATGAGCCGGCTGTCAAGGGGATTCACTTAAATTTAATAATGGTGAGATTGAGTTGGCGGGAAAAACACAATATCACCTTCTGGTAAGCAAACTATGAAAAAAAAGAAAGTCTAATTGATTGTCTTATTGCGTGGTAACTATGTGGTGTAATAAAGATGGTTATGTGGAAGCAAATTGACTATATATTCTATGCATATTGCCTATGTATCTTGTTTGAGGTTATATTTGGTATACATATATAGATAGGACTGGTTATTTGCTTACTGAGTGGCAAACTCACTCCCCTGTTGACATTTTATTTCAGGAGTAGACTTTGAGGTGTCTGACTGTTGAAAAATAGGTCTACACACTATACTCAGGCAAGTCGGGCCAGTATGCTGTTTTCTCCTCTTTGTCAGTTAGAGTACAAACCATATTTTGTTTGTATAAAGAGAACATAGGCGTAGAGATCAATTGTGGTGGATCACCTGTGGTGTTTGATTTGTATATATGTGATGTTGTGGGTTGACTATGTCGTTATGACGTTGTGATTACGTATGCATATTGATTAGATGATTATGTGCAAATGTATATATATGAACACAGGGATTACTATAACTATGACGTTTAGGGTAGATATAGCCCTTGTAGCGAAGGGGGTGCTACACATAGAATACATGGGCCAAGGTGTGCTAACCATGGTTTGTCCGTCGTAGCCAATTTGCCTAGACTAGCAAGCCATAGGATGAACGAATGACGTGGAATTTTCAGTGATCCCGAAAGTAGTGAAGACCAACCTACTTTCGGTCCTGGGGATCAAAAAGCCTGTATAGAGCCTGACTTGTGGGTTTTCCTTGATCAAATCTCCAAATAATGCGGTCCTCCCCTCCATGGATGGTGGATAAACCATGTGTGATCTCCAGACACTCAAAATCTGTGATAGGAGGCCATTGCCACTCTCCTTCACTAATCACCGTGCTCAGTCTGGCTGATTCCTCCAATCGAGTAGCCTCGGTCTCCGTGGAAATGTGACACTAAGCGGTCCGAGATAATGCCACGGGTCCTGCCAAAGGTAAAATGTTCTCCCGTCGCCGATTTGATAGTCCACCATAGGGCGGAGGAAAACCCGTAGATGTAGAATTTTCCGCCAACCCCATGAGCCTCCATGCTCTCTAATTGTCCAAATGGAGGTGTCTCGTAACCAACCCTGGTAAAGCCATTCAACCCAAATTGAGGTCCTATCGCACCTGATGATATCACAGAGTTTCTTTGTCATTAATGCACGATTCAAGATAGCAATATCCTTGAATCCTAGTCCTCCCTCATCCTTCGGTCGGCATAGATCTTTCCATGCTACCTTCGCATAACCGCTGTTTGTTGTCCCCTTCCACAAGAAAGAACGCAGTCTCTTCTCAATTTCGTTAGTAACTTTCTTTGGCAGGATGAACGCAGATGACCAATATAAACTCAACGACAAGTGTACAGATTTAATAATCTGCACCCTACCAGCATAAGAAAGAGCCTTACCCTCCCATCCCGTAATGCGTTTATCAATTTTCAACAATAATGGGTTACAATTAGCAATTGTTAGTCGAGAAGATAAAAGAGGTAGCCCCAAATACCTCATCGGTAAAACTCCCTCTTGAAACCCGAGTACTCCCAGCATCTCCTCTCGTAAT